>NC_071524.1:19373938-19375135 GCF_027887155.1 Malaclemys terrapin pileata | reverse complement strand
CTAACCCTAACCCTAACCCTAACCCTAACCCTAACCCTAACCCTAACCCTAACCCTAACCCTAACCCTAACCCTAACCCTAACCCTAACCCTAACCCTAACCCTAACCCTAACCCTAACCCTAACCCTAACCCTAACCCTAACCCTAACCCTAACCCTAACCCTAACCCTAACCCTAACCCTAACCCTAACCCTAACCCTAACCCTAACCCTAACCCTAACCCTAACCCTAACCCTAACCCTAACCCTAACCCTAACCCTAACCCTAACCCTAACCCTAACCCTAACCCTAACCCTAACCCTAACCCTAACCCTAACCCTAACCCTCAACCCTAACCCTAACCCTAACCCTAACCCTAACCCTAACCCTAACCCTAACCCTAACCCTAACCCTAACCCTAACCCTAACCCTAACCCTAACCCTAACCCTAACCCTAACCCTAACCCTAACCCTAACCCTAACCCTAACCCTAACCCTAACCCTAACCCTAACCCTAACCCTAACCCTAACCCTAACCCTAACCCTAACCCTAACCCTAACCCTAACCCTAACCCTAACCCTAACCCTAACCCTAACCCTAACCCTAACCCTAACCCTAACCCTAACCCTAACCCTAACCCTAACCCTAACCCTAACCCTAACCCTAACCCTAACCCTAACCCTAACCCTAACCCTAACCCTAACCCTAACCCTAACCCTAACCCTAACCCTAACCCTAACCCTAACCCTAACCCTAACCCTAACCCTAACCCTAACCCTAACCCTAACCCTAACCCTAACCCTAACCCTAACCCTAACCCTAACCCTAACCCTAACCCTAACCCTAACCCTAACCCTAACCCTAACCCTAACCCTAACCCTAACCCTAACCCTAACCCTAACCCTAACCCTAACCCTAACCCTAACCCTAACCCTAACCCTAACCCTAACCCTAACCCTAACCCTAACCCTAACCCTAACCCTAACCCTAACCCTAACCCTAACCCTAACCCTAACCCTAACCCTAACCCTAACCCTAACCCTAACCCTAACCCTAACCCTAACCCTAACCCTAACCCTAACCCTAACCCTAACCCTAACCCTAACCCTAACCCTAACCCTAACCCTAACCCTAACCCTAACCCTAACCCTAACCCTAACCCTAACCCTAACCCTAACCCTAACCCTAACCCTAACCCTAACCCTAACCCTAACCCT
>NC_071524.1:17263938-17548938 GCF_027887155.1 Malaclemys terrapin pileata | reverse complement strand
TGCGCACGTGCGTGTGTGTGTGTGTGTGCGTGTGTGTTTGTGTGTGCAGAGTGTGCGCACATGCAGGGCAGGGGTACTCAGGGCGTGGCGGGGGGGGGTTGTTTGCGAGGGTGATGTGCAGGAATTCCCCAATCCACACTCCAGCCTCGTCAGTGTCACGTCCTGCCCTGGTTGGGGCTGACAGGCCGGGAGGGCGCGGGGGGGGCAGAGGAAGCGTCATTTCCTCTCCCCGTGATGCGGCGACTTCTCCTTTTCGATTCTTGCCGGAAACACATTTTTATCTGGCACCAGGTTGCCTCCCTCCCTCTTCCACCCCAGCTGCGGTTTGACCCCCCCCGGGCCTGTCAGAGCCGCCCCAGCAAACCCCCCCACGCCGGGGCGATGGTTCCGCTCCTGGGCCGGGGGGCTGGAGACCCGGGGGCCGATCCCCCAGCTCCCCTTCGCAGCAGCCCCCTCGTGCCTGCCCTGGGGGCTCTTTTCACGCCCGCTTTGCCCTGGCCGCCCAGACAGCAGCAGGACGGGGGGAAGCTGAGCCCGGACGCCCCCAAAATCCCCCCAGGCCAAGATTTTCCCAAGCGGGGCCGGTCCGCAGGGAACCAAGGCTCGGCGCTGGCCTGGGAGCTGGCTCGGGCCGGGCACAGCAAAGCTCCGGTCAGCTGCCGCTTCCGGGCCCAGGCCCAGCGCCAGGGCCAGCGCCGAGACCGGCCCCGAACGGGACCCTGGGCGCAAACCCCGGCGGGCGTCACGGCACCGCAACCAAGTTTTTTGCATTGGAATTTCCTTGTTTTTTCCTGAGGCCGGCGCCTCGCTCTTGGGGGGGCCTTTTCGCCGGCCGATCGCCAAGCACTTCATGCCCCGTTATTTACCCTACCCAGAGCCCGAGGCGCAAGGCCGGGCGGGGGGGCGGGGGCCGTGGGGCTGCGGAGCGCAGGGCTGTGGGTGTCTGGCTGGCGACGCTGCAGCGGAAGCGGGAGGCAGGCCTATTTTGAGCTGTGGAATAATTGTAGCTGCTGTTTATTTTCCTAGGGCGAGTTTAGCTTCCCCACCGCGTACAGCACCACACGCCACCCACCCGCGGTTGCTGCTCACACACTCGGTGACCGTCTGGAACGCGGCCCGGCCCCCAGCTGGGCCAGGGAGCGGAGCCGGCCAGCTCCCAGCGCAGGCTAGGCCGGAACAGGCCCCGTTATTGTCTTTCATCTCAATACCTTGCGGCGGGGCGGGGGGTTGGGGGGAGCTCGTTAACCAAACGCTCGCTCACTTCCCGGTCGGCGGCTCAACTCCGGCCGAGGCCAGCGCCTGGCCCAGCTGTCGGCGGGATGAGTTTGTGGGGTCTCAGTGGGGTGACGCCAGGTGGACCCCTGTGGGAGGGAGCCCGTGTGCTCTTCACCCCCCCCCCACTGCCACCCCCAGCTCTGCGGAGGCCCCTGGGGGGTGGGAGGTTGGGGAGTCCCCGGCCGAGCTGCTGTTTACAAAGGCTCCAGTCCCCCCCCTGTGTTTATCGGCCCTAGAGGGCTTTCCCCTGGGGGGGGGAGGGTTGGCTCCCCAGCTTTCCCCCCACTGGGTCAGCCCCCGCCCCAGCCTCGAGTGCCTGACCCCAGGGCAGGGGCAGCCTGGCACAAAGGGCACATGGGGGCTCTAGGGAAAGGGGAGGGGTCAGCTGGGAGTTCCCCTCCCCCCACATTTATGTGTCTGCCCCCCCCCCCGTACCCTCCCCCACCCCCCCGGGCCAAGCTATCGCCTTCCCCAGTCTCCATGTTCTTCATGTTCTATCCCTGGCTCCGCGGGGGGGGGGGGGGCAGGGCTGGGAGTCAGGACTCCTGGGTTCTTTCCCTGGTTCTGGGCAGGGCTGGGAGCATCACATCGCTGGTTTGGGGTGGGGGTGCCGCTCTGGTTCTCCCCCGCTCCAGACCCTGCTCAGCCCCCCTGCCGCCCGGGACGCCAGCTGGGGAGGGGAGGGGTGTGAACAGGCCTGTGCTATCCGTGACCCAAATGCCAAAACCCCTGGGCCACGCGCGTGGGTTTCCCCCGAGGCAGTTGGGACCCAGTGTCTCACCGGGGGGGCAGCCCCATCCCCTGCCTGCCCCCAGCTGGTGCCATGTGCGAGATGAGTTTGGCAGGTCTCAGCCCAGCTGCTGGGGGAGTGAGACCTACAGGTAACCTGAGCAGAGAGACCAAGGCTGGTATTTGGGGGGCTCCGGGGGGGGGGGCGGCTGTGAATAGAGGAACTGGCCTGGGGGTGCTGGCAGGGGTGGCTGGGGGCTCAGGGCCTGGGATCGGGGCAGGATGGCTTGGGCAGGGGGGGCGGGGGGAGACAGGATGGGGATTTGGGCTGGAATTCAGGGTTCAAGCTTTGACCCCCCCCATCCGTCCCAGAGCCTCCTGCCTCCCCCTGGCTGGCCACCTTGACTGGGGGGGCTTCATGGGCCCAGCCCCCCTCCCAGTGGGATGGTAACCGTGGGGGGGGGCAGTCCTGACTGTTGTGACACCCCCCCATCCCCCCTCCGATCTGGGGAGCTGCTGAGCTTGTCAGTTTCACTTCCCTCCCCCGCACTTGACATAGAAAAGGGGAAACTTCATGTGACCTTTTATAGCACGTGGACAACACGCCCTGCTGCCAGCCGGGGCTGCGGGTCGGGAGTGAGGGGCACCGGCAGAACAGGGGAGGGGGCACACTCCCATGCGCCCTCCTAGGTCCCGGCCCCCAGACCAGGACTCTCCCCCATCCCCAGGCTCCTGTGGTGGGCACCGGGGGGGGGGGCGGGTGCCGGGCCAGGTGCTGGCACCGACCTGCAGCAGCAGGAGAATCAAACCCTTGTGTGTGTCTGGCCCGTCCTGCAGCGCGGGGAGCGCAGGCGTTTGCAATCCTAGAAACCAAATTTGGGCCCAGAGAGAGACAGGACCCGAGCGAGGCCCCGACCCCCAGCCACTGGCCAGACCTGTGTCCCATCCCCCTCCCATACCCATCTATCCCCTTACACCCCCCATCCCCATACACCCCTGGGACGGGGGCAGGGGTCCCCCTGCAGGGTGGGTGGACACGGCCCAGGGGGTGTTATGCTGGGTACGATCTCCCCCCCCCCCCGGCTCTGCTGGTGCCCCTCACTCCTGACCCGCAGCCCCTGGTAGCCTAGCCCAGCCCTCCCCCAGGGGCTGATGTCCCCAGCCCTCACCAGGGCCAACCTTAGCCCTTGACCGGTGGGAGGTCGGGGGGCAGCCCTGAGCTGACCCCTTTTTGCCTGGAAAGCTGCAAGGTCCCTGGATAACCGGCCCCCCGCCGGAGGCGGATTGCAGGATTAGCAAACAGGACGCCCGAGGGGCCCAGTCTGCATCGGGAACGTGACAATTTCCTGAGCAAGTCGAAACATTTCCCCTTGCGTCAGGCTCCCAGCTGGGGGCCCTCGGGCCTGGGGGAGGGGGGCTGGGACGCCCCCCAGGGGCTGCACGTGCGGGGTTCCCTCGCCCAGGTGTCCAGATGCAGCCACCTCTGGGGTGGGGCACAGCAGCCCTGAGCAGAGTCCAGCAATGGGGGGGGGGCAGGGCGCGGAATCCAGCTCTGAGGGGCAGCGGGGGAGGAGATGGCTGGAGGCGGAGTCACACCCAGGGGGCGGAGCTATGCAGTCTGCCATGCACCCCCACCCACCCAAGGTGGTAGAGCAGAAGGTCGGCTCCCCTATTGAGGAGGTGGGTTCAGGGTCAGGAGGCGGAGCCATGTGGTGGATGGGAGGAGTCAGATCAAATGGGCGGGGTCACCGTACACACAGGGTCCGCCCCCTGCGGCTGCCAAGCCAATGCCCAATCAAGGGCAGAACAGAAAGCAGGACCTGCTAGTGAGGAGGCGGAGCCATATTGCACGAGGGGCGGGGCCAAACATAGCCACGCCCATTCCCACCGTATTCAGTCCACACAGGCACTGCCCCTCGACGTGTCGTCCAATGGCCTTTGACGCAGGCTGGCATGGCGTCCCCTGGCCCCGCCCCTCGGTTCTGCATTAAAGTGACGGCGCCACCCATTAATCCAGCGGGGGAGGGGGAATCTCATCCTTTGTAACTCAAGCCCCGCCCCCCGCGGATTTTCGATCGAACCAACAACAAAACGAAACTTTGTTAAATAATTCTCTTTTTCTTTTTTAAATTACAAATAATTCAAAATTTTCACCCAAAAACACCAAGGAAATTTACAAAAAACAAAAACAAAAAATTAATAATAATAATAACAAAAACTCTTAGCGCGTCCCAACCCCCCATTTCACCCCCCGCCCCGTTCCTGGGGGGTGGGGGGTGAGTCCGTGTGTCCCGGGCGATCAGCTGCACTTGCAGGAGCTGACGATCATGTTGGAGAGCTGCTCCACCTTCGGCTTCCGCCCCACGTAGTAGACGATGGGCAGGGGCGCCAGGGCCTGGGGGACGCAGCAGGGCGCGGCCGAGGCGCTCGGGTTGTGCTGGTTGTACAAGGCCAGGACCTGCGGAGAAACAGCCCTGGTCGGTATCTGTCCGGGGACAGGTGGGGAGCGGGAGACGGGGCCTGTCCCCCCGAGGGCGCTGGATGCAAAGAGGCAGGTGCCCCCGAGGGCTGGGCTACGGCTCAGCCCCTCCCCGCCTGGCACAGGGGGCGTCTCCCCCAGGCGCCGAGCCAGCCTGGGTGGGGCTGGAGGGTGCCGAGGCGCCGGGATCCTGGGGAGGCCGATCCCACGCCGGGCTGGGGGAACGGGGCAGGGGTAGGTTGGGGGCAGCCGGCAGCTTGGGGTGAGCTAGGAGGGTCCGGCTGGCCCCAGAACCCCAAAGGTCCACACTGAGCCAATCAGCTCTGGGTCCGGTTCCGGACCAGGCTACCTTGTGTGCCAACCCAGGCGCCCCCCCCTGCTCTAACCACTAGTCCCCACTCCCCTCCCAGAGCCCAGGAGAGAACCCAGGAGTCCCAGATCCCAGGACCTCCCGCTCTAACCACTAGCCCCCCTCCCCTCCCCGAGCTGGGGACAGACCCAGGCGTCCGGGCTCCCAGCCCCCGCCCCCACCTTGCTGTACTGGGTGTCGGCGCTCCAGACGTAGGGGCAGGGGCCCATGCAGAAGTTGGCCATGTAGCCCTTGGGCTCGTGGATCCACTTCCAGTGCAGGTCCTTGCGGAAGTCGATGAAAAGGGGCCGCACGCAGCAATTCTTCTCCTCCGTCCTGCGGGCAGAGCCATCAGGGCACTGGGACCACAGCCAGCCCAGGCAGGCAGCCAGAGCCAGGGAGAACCCAGGAGTCCTGGCTCCCAGCCCCACCCCCCTCTCCCCCCGCTCTAACCCATCAGCCCCCACTCTCCTCCCAGAGCCAGGAGAGAACCCAGAAATCCTGGCTCCCAGCCCCTCCCCCCGCTCTACCCACCAGCCCCCACTCTCCTCCCAGAGCCAGGAGAGAACCCAGGAATCCTGGCTCCCAGCCCCTCCCCCCGCTCTACCCACCAGCCCCCACTCTCCTCCCAGAGCCAGGAGAGAACCCAGAAATCCTGGCTCCCAGCCCCCCCCCGCTCTACCCACCAGCCCCCACTCTCCTCCTAGAGCCAGGAGAGAACCCAGGAGTCCCAGCCCCCCCTGCTCTGACCCACCAGCCCCCACTCCCCTCCCAGAGCTGCCCCCCACAACGATACCCCCAGGCAGGCAGCATCCCCTCCCCTAGGCCGGGCCGCAGCTCACCCGAAACAGTAGTCGGTGTCCAGCGCCCGTCGCCGGCGCGAGCTCTGCAGGTGGCTGGCGCGCTCCAGGGGCGTGGACATCACCAGCACGTAGGGCAGCTTCTGGACCGTGGAGGAGACGGTGCCCAGGTCCCCCCGCTTCTTCTCGAAGCCTTCAGGGAGCAGACACCCCGTTAGCGGCGTGGGCACTGGCCGGGCACACCTGGGGGACGGGAGGACGGACCCATCGGCCCAGCCACGGAGACTGGCAACGGGCAGGCGCGTCCCAGGGACCAAGGGCCACAGGGGCAGGGGAGGGGGCGTCCGCACGACCCACCCGGTGAAGGAGGAAACCGAGGCACACAGGGAGATGCCTGGCTCCCCTCTCCCACTCTAACCACCAGCCCCCACTCCCCTCCCAGAACCGGGAGAGAACCCAGGAGTCCTGGCTCCTAGCCCCCCTGCTCTAACCGCTAGACCCCACTCCCCTCCCAGAGCTGGGAGAGAACCCAGGCGTCCTACCGTCTATGTTCACTATCAGTTCCTCGCAGGTGTCCTCACAGGAGCAGTGAACGCGGAGTTTAAAGATCTCCAGAGTCTCTGAAACAGGCAAACGGGGAGTGAGAAGGGGGCACGTGGGGGGCGCCGGCCCCACGCACCTGGCGGGGCCCTGCTGGTGAGATTCCCGGCAGCACAACCAGTCCTCAACGCTTCGCCTCCGTGCACAAACCAGGAAATCCCCACTCCCCTCACAGGGCTGGGGAGAGAACCCAGGAGTCCTGACTCCCAGACCCCTCAGCTCTAGCCCACCAGACCCCACTCCCCTCACAGGGCTGGGGAGAGAACCCAGGAGTCCGGGCTCCCAGCCACCCCAGCTCTAGCCCACCGGACCCCACTACACAGTGGCTGTTCTCTGCCCCCAGCACAAGTTAGAGCAGCCCAAAGGCAGCTCTAAGTGACACTGGGGCACAGCGGGGGCAGGGTACCCCCCCAGCGCAGGGATGGGGGGCTGGAGGAGACGGGGCAGGATAGGACACTGCTGGGTGCAGGCCGCGGAGGCCCCGGGGGGAGCTGGGTGCCCAAGGAGCAGCAGGGGTCACGGTGTGTTCTGGATCGGGGCCCCCCTCACCTTGGCCACTCAGCCACTGGCGAACCACCTCGGTGACGTCGAAGGCCAGCCACTCCTCGGGCACCTGCCCCACGGCACGACTGTCGAGGTAGCGCCAGGACCCGTTCCCGTAGTGCTGTGGGGAGATGGGGGTGAGCCAGTGTGCTGGGGGAGAGACGCCCTGCCTATCCCCAGCCTGCCCCACGGAGCCCCACCCACCGCCAGCCTGCCCCACAGAGCCCCGCCCACAACTCCTGCCTGCCCCACAGGCCCCGCCTACCCCCAGAGCCCCGCCCACCCCCAGCCTTACCCACGGAGCCCCGCCCACAACCCCAGCCTGCCCCACAAGCCCCACACACCCCCAGCCTGTCCCTATGCTCCACCGCTCATCCCATCTGCTCTAGCCCCACCCCCTATTTTGTGCCCCCGCCCACAGTTCACTGTGCTCCGCCCCATCTCTCCTAGCCCCACTTCCACCCACTGCCCACCTCACCTCCTGTAGCCCCGCCCTCTCTGGTCTAGCCCCGCCAACAACCCTCGCTGCCTCCCCCGCCCCGGGGGGCCCAGCGCACCTGGTACAGCTCCACCCGCTGCTCTGTGCCCGGCTTCGGCAGCATGCGCAGCTCGGCCCGGTGCAGCAGGGCCTCGCTGCTGATTTGCGCCCGCACCTGCGAGGCATTGAACAGGAAGAAGGTGCTTTGGCTGGTCTTCTCCCAGGTCGCGTACCTGGCTGCAGGGAGACAGGGCATGAGCACGCAGGGCGATGCCCCTCACTCCCGACCCACAGCCCCTGCCAGCCCAGCCCTGGGCTCCCCCCAGCTCTGCCTGTGCCCCTCACTCCCGACCCACAGCCCCTGCCAGCCCAGCCCTGGGCTCCCCCCAGCTCTGCCGGTGCCCCTCACTCCAGACCCGCAGCCCCCTTGGGCTCGTCCTTTAACTCTAAGTACCCGGCTAGATGGGGGCACTGGAGGAGAACTAGTCACAATCTGGGTTTCACAGGCTGCCCAAAGCGGTCGGAGGAACAAACGAAAGGGGCAAACCCCAGCGGCAGCTCTGAGCACCTCGGCACCAGTCAGACAAGTCCCCCGGGGAGGAAACGCCAAGAACCAACTGGGACCGTGTCAGCCTGAAACCGACACATCCCCAGCCGGCTGAAAGCCGGGGCCCGATCCCGACCACCCCGTCCAGTGGAGCCAGGCCCACCCCAGAGGTGGCCGCATCTCTGCACCGGGTGAAGGGTCCCTGTATAAACTGCTCCCGTGCCCCACCCCGGGCCCTGTGGGTCTAGTTACTGGCACCCTGTGCCGGGAGCAGGGAGTGGGTCTCAGGGGCCTGCGGTTCCCAGATCATTCCAGCGCCGGTCTCAGCCCTGCGGCTCCGGCTGCATTATTCACAGGCCAGACTCCAGCTCCTCTAGCCCCCGTCCCCTTTGCTTGGAGGCGGCTGAGTGATCTGGCCTCAGGGCCAGCACTGGGAGGGGCTGGAGCCACTCGACCAACCCGCTTTGAGTCCCGTGGGAGGAGGCGGGGTTAATTGCCCGTTCTGGCCATGCCCCCCACACCAGCCCGTGGGAAGTGTTAACTCTGGAGCGGATCGGTGGGGATAACCCCTCACATGACGCCTCGTTACCACAGAGCACTAATCACCCCAGCGCTACGTGGCACAAACCCCCCCGCAGCTGATGAGATGCGCCAGACACCCCGGAACGGCCGGCTGGCGGCTCTCGGGCAGTTTCTTGCTTTCTGTCCGGATGGCGGGTTTTCAGCCAATCAATGAAATCAAAATACAGCGGTGAGGGGAAAACCCCCCAGCCAGAAACAGGGCTGCGGGACATACCCCCCCTCCACGGGGTCAGGGCCTTGCAGGGATCCCAGAGGGAATGTAACATGGGGGGGGGCTATTTTAAGCACCTGGTCATGATCACCCCCAGCCATGTGCTCTGCTCCCTGCCCCCCTTATATTCCCCTCCCCCAAGCTTGTGCCTGCCCCCCCCATACACAGCCCCCCGCCCACTCCAGGCCTCCCTCTGCCCCACCTCCCCTCCCCTTTGCCTGTCCCTCTCCCCATCTACATCCCCGCCATGCTCTGCCCCCCTAGACGCCCCCTGGATTTGTGCCATGTTTCCTGCCCCCCACGTATGCAAACCCCACCCCCAACATCTTCCCCTCCCCCCAGTCTCGTCCCAGGCTCCCCCGGCCAGTGGTCCAGGGGCTATTTTTACAGCAGGAAGAGGCTATTTTAAGCCATTTTCCCTTTGGATCAAAGGGGCTTTTGACTCCGTCCAAAGGAGGAACTGGCAGGGGTGGGGGGAAAAGAGGAACTGGCAGCGGGGGGGAGGAGGGGCGGAAAAGAGAAACCAGCAGCCAGAAGGAAGGAATGGAAAGGACGAATGTGAAGCCGGAAGAAGGAAGGGATGCAGAGCACGGCCAAGCGAAGGAGGAAACGACCGACACTCACAGCCGGGGTGAGGGCCTGACCGGACAGCGGGGCTGAGCAGGCCGGAACGGGGGAGAGAACCCAGGAGTTACAGCTGGGAGACTGGGAGCCAGGACGCCTGGGTTCTCTCCCCAGCCCTGCCGCTGAGTGGCTGGCTAGGTGAGCGCCTTTCCCCATCTGATCCTTGCTTTCCCCCCGGAGGGACAGGGGGACGGGCCGCGCTCAGTGCCAGAGAGACCCGACAGGGCCTGGCTGGGCGGATTTGAGGTCTGACCCCTGCCTTTCCCACGGCAGAGCTGGCCACGGGCCCCAGCGCCCACTGAGAACACCTGGCCTGTGCCCCACGAGATCCCCAGCTGCTTCAGGGTAAGTATTCAAGCCCCAATTTCACAGGCACTGGTGGGAAACTGAGGCACAGACCAGTAGACGTGACCTGCCCAAGATCCCCCAGCGAATCTGTGGCAGAGCTGGGGATAGGACCCAGGAATCCTGGGTCCCAGCCCCCCTGCTCTAACCCCTAGACCCCACTCCCCCCCCAGGGATCCTCATCCTAAGGAATCTCTGGCGAGTCCCAGCCCAGCCAGCGGCAGAACCCAGGAGTCCTGGGCCCCGGACCCACTGCCTCACCCAGAGATGCTGAAGTTGTGCTGACCCCGTCTCTGCCCCCGCCCCAGCTCACCCCTCGCAGCTCCCCCAGCCCCCTGCAGAGTGCACAGGCCAGGCCGATCCCTCCTCTGCCCCCCATGCCCGGCCCGACGGGGCCCCGATCTCGGCCGGGGTCTGGGCAGCGCCCGGCCCGACGGGGCCCTGGTTGTGGTTGAGGCTTCTGGGTGCTCACATCACAAATCAACAATGTCCCTAGGCCCTTCCTTGGAAGCACAGACGCTGGCATCCAGCTCCGACTTGGCAAATGCTTCCCTCCTATTGAAAGCCAGAAAGCGCCCGCCCGCCTGCCAGGGCCGGATGATGGAGTCGGGGGGGATCCCCTTTGCGTCTGTGGAAAGCCGCCCCTCCCAAGGCTGAGCCCCCAGGGCTCGTACCCATCCCGTGCAGCCAGCAGCCGAGTGAGGCAGGCCCGGGCTGTAATTACGGGCGGGAAGTTCCGCGCTGAGACACGGCCCCAGGGCAGGGCTGGGACATTTCACCACTTGGAGAGAAGACGCTCCGGGCCAGGACACAGCTTCAGCGGCAGAACCAGACGCGTCCCCCTGGGCAAACCGCTCCCAGGGGCAGCAATGGGATTTGGAGCAGGGCGGCAGCTGGGAACAGCTGATTCGGAGGCATGCGAGTGTCCGGGCCGCGGGACTTGGGCAGTAAAAGAATTCAGGACGTAGCAATAGCCAGACAGGGTCAGAGCAGGGGCCCATCTACCCTGGTATCCCGGCTGCCGCGGCCGCTTCCGAGGAAGTCACAAGGGACTTCCCCTACTAGACACAGATGGGATAACCTGCCCACCAGGGCCTGGGCGTTACTGGTTAGTTCACGCCCTGGAGCGTGAGGGCCTTTAGCCCAGCCCAGATCCTCCGCTCGGTTTCTGTCTCCTCTGCCCCAAAGTCCAGCTGGGCTCAGCTCCCAGTGCCAAAGAGACCTAGTGGCAGTGAGTTCCACCAGCTCGTCCTGCTTTGGGGGAGGGAACTTTTGGACAGGACAGGCCCACGGGGTCTCAGCTCCCACACTCTGCAGGGGGAGGGGTTAAGGTCTCTTTAACCCTTTGCACTCTGCATGGTGGGAACCTGCCCAGCCCCAGGGCTACTCTAATTCACGCTCTGCCCCATGGGCCCTGGAGGGCAGGAAATAGCCACTTCAGTGTGCTCCAGCCACACACCCCCCCCCCCCCCGATCCACCCCTATGCTGGGGCTGGGAGCAGAGCTGTGCGCCAGCTGGGGAGGCCCTGCGTGGAGGGGACTCTCAGCGGCTGATCCCACCCCAGAGAAACCTGAGCGTGATTGAGAACCAGGCCCCTGGAGTCGGTTGGGGTCTGGGCAGCGCCCGGCCCGATGGGGCCCCAATCTCGGTCGGGGGCTCTAAGCGCTCCCATCACACACATAATAAAGAGTAATTCTATGATGCTGAAAGGATGGGTTAAAGGACATTGTTTATCCACCCCACGGCATTAGCCTGTGGAACTCACTGTCACTGGATCCCAGTGAAGCCAAGGATGGCACATTGCTGTGGAGAACGAGCAGATCCAGATGGGGAATGCTGAGGTTTAAGCACTACCCAGCACAGCTGTGGACACTCCTACTTCAGGGCATCAGCGGACCTCTGACCTGCAGGGTCAGGAAGGGACTTGCCCTGGGGAAAGGTTATCCCATCGTTATCTACTAGAGACAGTGCTCCAGACTGGCACTTCCCTGGGCCGCTAACTCTGCCTGGTAAGGACTCAGTGCCCACATCCAGCATGTGCCGGGCGCAGCTCTCAGGGCCCTCAGCGGATGCTTCGCCGGCCCTGGGAGCGTTTCCTGTTCTCCCACCATGCAGAGAGAGAAGGTGAAGCCCAGACACCTCAGTCCAGCCCCACTGTGACCCCTTCGGCACTGATGGACTTACACCAGGCGTCACCTTGGCCCCGTGAAGTCAAGGAATTTGCCTCGAGTCACGCAGGAATTTGCCTCGAGATACTCCTTGAGTATCAGTGGCAGAACCAGAAATAGGATTCAGGAGTCCTGGCTTCCAGCCCACCCACCCCCCGACCCCACTCCCCTCCCAGAGCTGGGGACAGAACCCAGGAGTCCTGGCTCCCAGCCCCCTGCTCTAACCACTAGACCCCACTCCCCTCCCAGAGCCGGGGAGAGAACCCAGGAGTCCTGGCTCCCAACACCCCCCAGACCCAACTCCTCTCCCAGAGCTGGGGACAGAACCCAGGAGTCCTGGCTGCTCTGACCACTAGCCCCCCCGAAGCCGTGGTCTCTCACCGTCTTTCACCGGCAGCATGGAGAACTTGTGCACCTCCTTGGCGTAGTACTCGTCCTGGGGGCTCTCGCGCGGCTTGGCCGCCTCCTGCTGGCGGACCATGTCCCGCACCATGTCGCGGGTGCTGTTGTAGAGCGACATCACCTCCTCGGGCAGGCGGAGCAGGGCGGCGTCCCCCCCCTCCACCTGGGGCGGGCTGTCCAACCGCAACTTGCTGAGAATCTGCCCGCGGATCGCCTCGATCCGCTTCCTCTTCACCAGCTCCATGTCGATGGTCTTGCAGGTGGACAGGGCCTGGCTCGCCCAGAGCCGCAGCAGGGCCAGCAGGAAGAGGAAGAGCGGCCCCATGGCCTGCCCCATGGCGGGCGGGGGGGGCCCCTGCGGCGACAAGCAGCTTCCTGCCCAAGTCGGCCTAGCTCCTGCCCCCGGGGATCCCGGCCTGCAGCAGCCGGAGGGAACCCCAGCGACGTCGCCGGCCGCCGGCCAGGGCCATGGGCCACGCGCCGGCCCACTCCTCGGGCGAGACGGAGCCGCTCCGGGGCTCAGCCTGGCCTCCGGCCCGGAGGGCTCAGGGCTGGCCAGGGGCCAGGCCAGCCGGACGGATTCCACCCGCTCCCCGCTTGGCTCCTCGGCGCTTGCTGGGACCTGCTGGCTCCCGCGAGCTGGGGCTGGAGGGTTTTAAAGGGTTTTGCTCTGCCTAGCCCAGCTCCACCCAGGAAATGAGCACGGGCGGGGGGAGCCCAGAGCTCCCCTCGCCTTCCCCTCCTCCTCCCTCCCCCTTTCTGCGCCTTGCCCTCCGCCCCCCGCTTCCACACTCCCCCCTTCCGCCGCCTCCCGCTCCCTCCTCCCACTGCTCTGCCTTCGTCTGGTTTTAACTTTCTCTCCCCTCTCCTGCCCGCCCGCCCGCCGTCTCTCCTTCCTTCCTTCCTTCGCTCCCTTCTCTGCTCTCGTCTCCGGGCTGGCACTTTTCCCTTCTCTCCTTCCCCAGCTGCCTTCTTCTCCATCCCTTCTTCACTCTCCGCCCCCGCTCTGGGGGCCTGTTGTGTCCAGGGCGGAGCTGAGCCAGCCCCCAGCCCCTTTGCTTGGGCAGCGACTGCGCGGTGGGACCGCGAGCGCCCCCGCCCCGTGTCGCCGACTCTCCTGACTTTGTCACAGGTCTCAGGGTCATGGTCGTTTTCCTTAAAGCCCCAGCTCCTGGAGTCAAGGGGAGACGGGAGGATTTCAGCCTTTGTTCTTAAAGGAAAAGTACGTTTCGCGGCTGGGCAGAAAGCTGCAAAACGTGACCCCAGGACAAACAAAAAGACACCCCTCCGCCCGAGTTTTACAGAATCTCATGACTTTAAAGCCAATCTCGTGATTTTTGGTGAGCCTGACTCGTGATTTTTGAAGGCGGCGATGCTGGACGGGGACAAACAGAATTTACCCGTCTCCTCTGGGGCCTGTGGCATTCACTCAGCTCCCTGACCTGAGCCCACCCCTGCCCTGGTGCTGCCTCTTTGCCCCTGACTCAAAGCAGCTGCCGTCTCTTCGGAGCTGCCCAGACTGTGCCCAGGTCCTGCTCTGCGGAGGCATAGGGCCCCCCACGGTGCCGCCCAGCCAGGAACACCAGAAAACGGAGGTCACCCACCACCCCACTGCAGAAAGGTGGGGGGGCTTCAGGCACTGGGGTCTACATGGGGAGCAGACAGGGCCTCACAGGGCGACAGTTGGAGTGTGGACCCCAAGCCAGGCCCATCGGCTCTGGCTAGGGGTTTTGCGACAGGACAGGAGGGCGGACCCCAGCACCCAGGCTCGGCGCTGGTATCGTGTGCTGGCCGGACTTGAGCTGCGGAAGGCTCAAAGCCAGATGGGGGAAAGGGGAGGAATTTGAATCCACCTGCTCCAAACTCCCAGCCCACTCCCCGAATGAAAGGAGAATCTCCATTAGCTGTGGCCACTATAGAGCACATGACACACAGCCAGGAGCAAAGATCTCGCCAGTTTCTCTCAGGGCAGGAGCAGCAGCCTAGTGGTTCTCCACTGGGGTGGGGAAGTTGCTTCCCATTTGAACCCAGGCCCATGGGCTGTGTTTATGCCACACAGCCCCAGCTCTGCTGCCCTCAGCAGAATGGAATCGGTACTGCATGGCTGTGTGTCAGACGCCCTGTACTGCGGGCGGTGATGAGGATTTTGTTAGCTCAGGTAGCGCTCCCCATGGAGCCAGCGATGGGTCCGATTCCCACCCGCCCCCAGACGTTATCAAACTCGTCCTCACAACCCTCCACTAGCCCATCACAAACAAGAGTCACATGGGGAAACTGAGGCTTGCAGCAGGGGAGCGACTTTCCTAAGGTCACAGAGTGAACCAGTGACAAAACTGGGAATGGAACCCAGGAGTCTGGACTCCTAGCTCCAATCCTCCCTGGCTCTAACCACTAGACCCCACACCCCTCCCAGAGCCTGGGATAGAACCCAGGAGTCCTGGTTCCCAGCTGTGTCCATTGGCCTACCAAAGTCATGGGTACAGCCATCTCCGGCAGCATTTTCCTGCCCCAGAGGGCTCCCCCAACCCCCACATTCCTCTGCTAGGGGGCTCCAGGTCACCCCAATGCCCCCTCGGTATCTAGCAAGCAACTCCCACTAGGCAAACGGGGACACCCCAAAACTGCTGATCGGGCGCCCTCTGCTGGCGAGCACCTCAACTGCAGCTGCTTTGAGCTCAGGGGAGACGGAGCCAGAGCCAGACGAGGCCACGGGCTCCGGCACGGATCCGCAGCACGGCCTCAGGCGAGTCCCTGCCCCGCTTGGTGCCTCAGTTTCCCCTCCACCCATCTCCCAACAGTGGGAGGAGAGGGCAACGGCTGGGACGCTGCCCTCAAAGGGCCTTGGGACCCCAGGGAGAGACGCCGGTGGGATGCGGAATGAATGCGACGGGTCTCAGCTCAGCCCCTCCGCCAGGGGGAATTATCCGCCCCTTGTTCTAAACAGCCATGTTCCCCGCCAGAGCTGGGGAGAGAACCCAGGAGTCCTGACTCCCAGCTCCCCTGATCTTACCGCTAGCCCCCCTCCCCTCCCTGAGAACCCAGGAGTCCTGACTCCCAGCTCCCCTGATCTTATCGCTAGCCCCCCCTCCCCTCCCTGAGAACCCAGGAGTCCGGCCTCCTGTCTGCTGGGCAGCGGGTGAGCTGCGTCCCGTCTGGAGGGCGAGCACGGCTCTTCCACGGGACGCTGCCCAGTTAACGGGATTCGCTGCGGAGCCGGCCGGAGCAGGAGGATTAACGAGCCCCAGCCCAGCAGGGGCCCTTGGCAGGGGTGAAGGCCAGACCCACCTGCCAGGAAGAGCCGGTGCTGGCACCGCGGCTTCCGGGACGGCTCCCGCCAGCCCTTCCTGGAATTTCACCCCCGATTAGGCCGGGCGGAGGGAAGAGCAGGGGGGGGCCGTTAAGGTCAGTGGACAGGGGAGCGGCAGCTGGCTGCAGGTGGGCACTGGCCTGGGGCCAAGTTGGCATCAGACACTGGCTCCAACAGGCCACAACCTGCACCAGTCAGCCAGGCAGTCTACGGCCAGGGCTAGGAACAGGGGGCGGGAGTCAGGACTCCTGGGTTCTAATCTGTACCCCCCTCGCTGCTATCCCAGCCCGGGACTCCCCCCAGCCCAGCTTTGCCGGTGCCCCTCACTCCTGACCCGCAGCCCCTGCTAGCCCAGCCCTGCCCCCCCCCAGCTCTGCCGGTGCCCCTCACTCCTGACCCGCAGCCCCTGCCAGCCCAGCCCTGCCGGTGCCCCTCACTCCCGACCCACAGCCCCTGCCAGCCCAGCCCTGCCGGTGCCCCTCACTCCCGACCTGCAGCCCCTGCTAGCCCAGCCCTGCCCCCCCAGCTCTGCTGGTGCCCCCCACTCCTGACCCGCAGCCCCTGCCAGCCCTGCCCCCCCCCAGCCTTGCCGGTGCCCCTCACTCCCGACCCACAGCCCCTGCTAGCCCAGCCCTGGGCTCCCCCCAGCTCCGCCGGTGCCCCTCACTCCCGACCCACAGCCCCTGCTAGCCCAGCCCTGGGCTCCCCCCAGCTCCGCCGGTGCCCCTCACTCCCGACCCGCAGCCCCTGCCAGACCGGCCCTGCCCCCCCCCCCAGCCTTGCCGGTGCCCCTCACTCCCGACCCACAGCCCCCCGCTGGTCCAGCCTGGCCTGGCCTCGCGCCCGAAGGGAGAACAACGCCAAGCAGCCGGATGGGGGGGTCCAGGCGTATCCGTCACACTGGGAGGACCCAGAGGATGGTGGGGGGGGGGGTATTAACTGGAGCAGACGTGGGCCCTGTTCCAGCCCCCGCAGGATCCGGGGACACACATGGCTGCCATGGGCCAGGGGCGCCCTCTGCTGGGCTGTCACTGGAACAGCCACTGCCCCCTTGGGGACACGTCTCCACTTTGCCCAGACAGGAGACAGAGTGTGAGCTAGGGCTGGGGGGGGTGGGGGGGGGGGAGCAGGAGAGACTCATCCCCCCCGGGGATATCGTCACCCTCCCGCTGGCTGTTCTCTGCCCACGGAGCGCCCTCCCCGCTCAGACCTTGTGGCAGTGAGTTCCACAGGCTAAGGCACTTCTGGGGGGTGGCAGGTTGGGACGGGAACGAACGCAATGCAGGGGGCTGGGGGCAATCGCCGATTATGTTTCTACTCACCCCCCTCCCAGTCTACAGCCCCCCGACCGTTACGCAGCTACACCCCCACAATCCTTTGCTGCAGGGGTCACCATGGCGATCCCGGGTGGGGGGGGGGGGAGAAGAGAAACTCTCGGAAAAGCCGTTAGTGCAAAAGGATCTTTATATAAAGGGGGGTTTGTTCAATGGGGGGTGGGGAGAGAGACGGGGGGGCAACTCTTTGGGGAGAAGGAGGCCGAGGGGGCTCCCTCCCCCCCGCCAGCCCCCAGCGCTCCCCATGGAGCCAGCGCTGGGTCTGATTCCCACCCGCCCCGGCGGCTCTGCGCCCTGCACGGACAGCGCTGCAGGCACCCGCCCACCCCCAGGGGGCAGTGCTGCCCCATGGTACAGAGGCAGGGGGCACCGGGACCAGCCCCGATCACCGGGGCAGTGGCAGAGCAGGGGAAAGAACCCAGAAGTTCTGCCCCCCCCTTCCGTGAAACAGACTGAAACTAGCCCCCCAGAGGGGAAAGGGCTCAGGGCCCCTTCCCCACCCCCTGGGCCAACCCCACCCCCAAGGAAACAACCCCCCCGCCCCCCCCCAGCCCCGGTTCTTCCAAAAGAGCCACATGAAGCAACTGAAATGTCCACCCTGTGAAAGGGTCGGGGGGCACCAAATCGGGGGGGGGGGAGGCTTTGCGGTGACCCCCCCGGATCCAAGGGCTGCCCCAGAGCCACAACCCACAGCAGGGGCAGGATCTGTGCAGAGCCCTCGAACCCCACCCCGTGGTGGGGGGGCCCGTACAGCGCCCGGCCCACGGCGGGGGTCTGCCTGCTCCCTAGAGCCCCGCCCTGCAGTGGGTGTCCGTACAGCATCCAACCCACGATGGGGGGCCTCCTACTCCCTAGCACTCCACCCCGCGGCAGGGGGTCCGTACAGCGCCTAGCCTGCGGCGGGGGGGGGTGTGCCCGCTCCCTAGAGCCTGCCCCACGGCAGGGGGTCCGTACAGCGCCCAGCCTGTGGTGGGGGGTCTGCCCGCTCCCTAGAGCCTGCCCCACGACGGGGGGTCCGTACAGCGCCCAGCCCAAGGGGGGCGAGGGGTCCGTACAGCGCCCGGCCCACAGCAGGGGGTCTGCCCGATCCCTAGAGCCCTGCCCCACAGCGGGGGGGTCCATACAACGCCCAGCCTGTGGTGGGGGGTCTGCCCGCTCCCTAGAGCCCGCCCCACGGCGGGGGGTCCGTACAGCGCCCGGCCCGCGGTGGGGGCCTGCCCACTCCCTAGCACTCCACCCCGTAGCGGGCGAAGTGGCGCAGCAGCACGCCCAGCTCCAGGTGCACGGTGCCCGCGGCGCTGGTCTGCAGGCGGTACCGGTCGGCCCCCGTGTAGATCAGGTCACTGTTCAGCAGCTGGGGCCCCCCGCCCACAAAGAGCTGGGAGAGCCGTTCCTGCCAGGAGCCCAGGGGCTGCCAGGTGACGCAGGCCAGCGCGTGCCAGCCCGGGCTGCACGGCACGTGGCAGAAGCCGTAGCCGTAGAGCTCCCTGCGCCCGAAGGAGTCCTGGTGCCAGACCTGCACGTGCAGCTTGGGCCAGCCTGACGGCAAGAGAGAGGGGACCCGTCAGTGCCCTGCCCCGCTCCGCAAGCCGGCTGCCCCCTGCCCCATTCCCTGCCCCCAAGCCACACTCCTGCCCTGGGGCCAGATGGGAGCCACCAGCATTTATCCACTTCTGCAGCCGAGGCCACAAGGAGCTTCTGGAAGTGGGGGGATGAACGGCTGCGCCTGCCCCACCTGGGCTCTGCCCCCCACCCTGCTCCCACCCCCAGCTCCGGCGGGGCCAGAGGGAGGGGGAGAAAAGCCCCAGGGGAGACAGGACTGGACAACAAACGGACTCTGGCATCTCACACAACTGGAGGGAAATTCCTTCCACTGAGAGAAATTAATTCATGCCTGGCCAGGGCTGCCTTCCCCGTCCCTGCCCCCCACGAGCCACGGCTTCCTGCCCCCCAGGAGCCACGGCTTCCTGCCCCCCAGCTCCTGTCTGGAACCCGCAGCCTTCCCCCAGCTCCTGGGCCACCAGCCCAGTGCACACCGGGGCTGGAAGCGGCGCCGGGCGGAACTTACCCTGCAGCCCCTTGGTGGCAAAGTGCACGTCGATGGGGTGGGACCAGTAGGCCACATCGCCCAGCTGGGGGTGATCCACCTGCGTCTGCCCCTCCCGCAGGCCGGAGAGCAGCTTCCAGGCGCCACCTGGGGCGGGGGGGAAGCACAGTCAGTGAGGGGGGAAGAGGCTTCAGGAAGGGAGCACGTGAGAGCCAGGGAGAGAACCCAGGCGTCCTGGCTCCCAGCCCCCCCTGCTCTAACCACTAGCCCCCACTCCCCTCCCAGAGCCAGGGAGAGAACCCAGGCGTCCTGACTCCCAGCCCCCCCTGCTCTAACCACTAGCCCCCACTCCCCTCCCAGGGCCGGGGAGAGAACCCAGGAGTCCTGGCACCCAGTCCCCCTGCTCTAACCACTAGACCCCACTCCCCTCCCCGAGCCGGGGAGAGAACCCAGGAGTCCGGGCCCCCCGGGCGCTGACCCCGCTTGCCCGGCCCGGCTGACCTGTGTGGATTCCCCACTTGCAGAAGAGGCGGGTGCTGGGGAACCCGCTGGCTCCCACGATCTGCCCGATGAGGTGCAGCTCGGCCATGGCCCTGCAGCAGGGGGAGCACAAAGGGGGGGGTCAGAAATAGAACCCAGGCGTCCGGGCCCCGCCCCGCCCCGCCCCGCGCGGGCTCCGTGTTGCTGTGCGCTGCCGACCGGCTCGCCCCAGAGGTGGCTGCATCGCCGCGCCCGGGGATGGGGGCGCGCGCAGGGCGCGGCGGGGGCGCGCGCGGGGGGAGGGGCGCGTACCCGCCTCAGCTCGCACCCGTGGGGGGGGAGCTACCCCGCGCATGCGCACTGCGCGACGCCCACCCTCCCCGTCCCGGGCGCTACCGACCCGCTAACGACCCCGGGCCCCGGCCCGGTCTCCAGCCGCCGCTCCCGCGTCCCGCCTCCGCCGGCTCCCGCCGCTGCCACGGCAACCGCGGGAGCGAGCCCCGGCTCCACGCCGACGCCGGATTGGCTGGCGGATGGGGCACGTGACGGCGTGTGGGCGGAAGTCCCGCCCCGGAAGCTGGGAAGGGAGCGAGGGTTGCGGCCATCTTGAGTGGGGCAAAGGACAGCCATGTTGGGAGGGTCATGACAGGCCGGGAGCGCCTCTGCTGGGCGGGGCAAAGCCCTGCGGCAGCCATCTTGGGAAGGGCGGAGAGATTGACAGCCGGGGGGGCGGGGCGGAGATCAGCCACCCCCGCAGGGCCCCGCCCCCGGCCAGACACGAGCTGATGGTGGAGCTAGTCGGGGGGGGGGGGGGGGCTCTCTGATCAACCCCCCCGCCCCCCTCCAGCCCTTCCCCCCCCCTCCCCTGAGCCTGCCGGACCTTCCCTCCCCCCCACCTTCTTCCCCTCTCCAGCCCCCCTCCCCCCCCGGCTGCTCCCCCCCCCCGGCCGGCGCCCTGGCCCCGAATGCAAAGTGCTTCACCCGGAGGGACTCAGACTCTCGGGCCCCCCCTCAGCCGTGTCCGCAGCCCCAGGGTGACCAGTAATAACCCTTCCCAGCTCAGGGACCCTCCGAGAGCCGTGGGGCTGTGGTCAGCCCCGGCTCCCTGCACAGGGCCCTGCTGCAGGGGCTGGAGACACCTCTTCCAGCGGCCTGGTTTGCGTTTCAGTGTCCTGCCGAGCACCTGAAACTGCTGGGGGGGGGGCGGCCTGAGCAAGAGGGAAACTGAGGCGCAGAGAGAGATGGCACCTGCCTGAGGACATGGTGGAAATAAGTGGCAGAACCAGGGACAGAACCCAGGAGTCCTGGCTCCCAGCCCCCCCGCTCTAACCACTAGACCCCACTCCCCTCCCAGAGCCGGGGAGAGAACCCAGGAGTCCTGGCTCCCAGCGCCCCCTGCTCTAACCACGAGACCCCACTCCCCTCCCAGAGCCGGGGATAGAACCCAGGAGTCCTGGCTCCCAGCGCCCCCTGCTCTAACCACTAGACCCCACTCCCCTCCCAGAGCTGGGGAGAGAACCCAGGAGTCCTGGCTCCCAGCCCCCCCGCTCTAACCACTAGATCCCACTCCCCTCCCAGAGCCGGGGAGAGAACCCAGGAGTCCTGGCCCCCAGCCCTCCTGCTCTAACCACTAGATCCCACTCCCCTCCCAGAGCCGGGGAGAGAACCCAGGAGTCCTGGCCCCCCGGCTCTCACCACTGCTGCTCCCTGCTGCTCACCAGGCCGCCCTGGCACCCTTTGCTCTCCCGCCCGGCGCGTTGACCCTTCATGCCGGCGTCGCGTGGCTACCGGGCTATTTCCAGCTGCCCGTGGCCAACCCGCCCCCCCACCCCCCCGCTCCGAGCCGGGATTATTTCCTGCCACTCGCAATGAAAGTAAAACGCCCGCGTGCAGCTAAGACAACAAAGGCGGCTAATGCTCCCCTCCGCCCCCACCTCCATCTGCTTCCCGGCACAGAGAGTCTGCGGCCTGCTGGGGAGGGGGCTGGGGCTGCCGAGGGGGGGGCAGCCGGCTGGATTCCAGTTAGCCCCGTTCCCTTCCGGGCCTGGGGTGACGGCCAAGGGGGGCAGCCCACAGCGGCGGCCAGTTCGAACCCAGCCCAGGGCTGGGTCCCGGTGTCAGGGGGGGCTTGTTACAGGCCTGGCAGGGGCTGCGGGTCGGGAGTGAGGGGCACCGGCAGAGCTGGGGGGGGGCAGGGCCTGACTAGCAGGGGCTGTGGGTTGGGAGTGAGGGGCGCCGGCAGAGCTGGGGGGGGCAGGGCCTGGCTAGCAGGGGCTGTGGGTTGGGAGTGAGGGGCACCGGCAGGGCTGGGGGGGGCAGGGCTGGGCTGGCCTGGCAGGGGCTGCGGGTCGGGAGTGAGGGGCACCGGCAGGGCTGGGGGGGGCAGGGGCTGCGGGTCGGGAGTGAGGGGCACTGGCAGGGCTGGGGGGGCCAGGGGCTGCGGGTCGGGAGTGAGGGGCACTGGCAGGGCTGGGGGGGGCAGGGGCTGCGGGTCGGGAGTAAGGGGCACCGGCAGAGCTGCGTAGCGAGGACACTCCAGGGCTAGAACAAAATCTGTCTATTAATAGCTGCCGCGATGCTGGGTTTGGCGGCAGGACTCCTGGGTCCCTGGTGGCTGCTCCCGCCTCCGTGTGCGTGAGGAGGAGGCGGCTGGGGGGGAGCTGTTCGCACCCAGAACGGGGCCTTTCAATAACTCAACACCTCGTTGGCGGGAGGGAACTGGATTATGCAGGAGCCGGTTCATTTCTCCCCCCCTCCCCCCCGCAACAACCAGCCCCAGCTCTCACCTATACCTTCCCAGCCCCGCTCCCCGGGCATTTCACAGAGCGGGGAGGGGTCATCAGCCCTCCTTTCCAGCTGGGGAAACTAAGGCATGGAGCAGGCCGTTGATAGAGCAGGGGACCGGGGTCCCCTGAGGCCCAGTCTAGGTCCCTGCCCACTAGGCCACGCTGCCAATTTTCCCCTTCTTGACACGGTCGCAGGCTGACGTCCCCCCGGGGGGGCTGGGAGGGTGTTACGGGCCCCCAGGGTGGCACAGAATGGATCAGACCAGCTGTCCGCATCGCTGAGCCCCCTAGACACCCCCCATCTCCCTCCCCATCTCCATGCACCCCCTGGGGGGCAGGGCCTGGGCATGGGGGGTGGAGGCGGCTGGCCCAGCGGGGGGGCAGGCTCTGCAGTGGGCAGCCGACACCAGACCCCCCCCCCTCCCCGCAGCCCTCTCGCGCCGCAGGGCTTTGCAGCAGCCCTGGGTGCAGATCCTCCTCCTCGGGGGGGGGGGGGAGTCGGGGGGGGGAATTGCTTGTGCCACCCCCTCCCCCTGCCTCTTTGTGAGCAGCTGGTGGCTGACCAGCGCTGCAGGGGGGTGGGGGGGTGACAGCTTCAGCAGATGGCAAAGGGGGGAGGGAAGCTGCGGGGGGGTAAATACAGATGCGGGGGGGGGGGCGGCTGAGCTCCATCCGTGGCCCACAGGGCTGGACAGATGCTGCGATTCCCCACGTGACCCCTGGCCAGGCCTGGGCCCAGCGTCCCCAGCAAAGGGCGAGAACGCCCCCAAGATGGGGGGGTCCAGGGCAGGGCCCATCCCCCGCAGGGTCTGTGTAGAGCCTGGCACATGGGCCGGGGGGGAGGGGGGGGTGTCTCCAGCTGCTGCCCTAAATCACCGAAGGAAAGTGCAGCTCCGGGCCCGGTGGAGCCTCCTGACCCCATGCGGGAGACGGGCCCTGCCCCACAGAGCCTGGCGACCGCCCCCCGCACAACGGCCCAGTGGATGCGCTGCTGCTGGGGGTCAGGCCCCATGGCCCCTCCCCTCATATGCCAGAACTCAAGGTCCAAGCAAACATAGACCCATCAAAGCCTCCCTGGCAAGCCAGCGGTGCCCCTCACTCCTGACCCGCAGCCCCTCCTAGCCCAGCCCTGGGCACCCCATTTCCCGCCCCCCAGTTCTGCCGGTGCCCCTCACTCCCGACCCGCAGCCCTGGGCTCCCCACAGCTCTGCCGGTGCCCCTCACTCCCGATCCGCAACCCACCCATCTGCCTGTTCCCTTCCTCCCCCACCGCCCCCTCCTGCACGGAGCCGATTATGAATGATTCATCAGGCCACGGAGCATTATTCTTTAACGAGCCCGGCTGCTCCAGCCCCCAACACGGCTTTGCTTTTCCAGCCTCCTCAATCTTTCATGGGCCCTGGTCTCACAGCCGGGTGGGACGCAGAGCCAGGGCCAGGCCTTGGGCAACGAGCTGGCCGGGTCTCAGCAGGGCTGGTGGCCTCCCAGACACAATGGGCCCCAGACCTGTGGAAGCGGGAGCTCAGACCTGGGTGGCAGGGGCTGTGGGTCGGGAGTGAGGGGCACCGGCAGAGCTGGGGGGGGCAGGGCTGGGCTAGCAGGGGGCTGCGGGTCGGGAGTGAGGGGCACCGGCAGAGCTGGGGGGGCAGGGCTGGGCTGGCAGGGGCTGCGGGTCGGGAGTGAGGGGCACCGGCAGAGCTGGGGGGGGGGGCAGGGCTGGGCTGGCAGGGGCTGTGGGTCGGGAGTGAGGGGCACCGGCAGAGCTGGGGGGGGCAGGGCTGGGCTAGCAGGGGGCTGCGGGTCGGGAGTGAGGGACACCGGCAGAGCTGGGGGGGGGGCAGGGCCGGGCTGGCGGGGGCTGCGGGTTGGGAGTGAGGGGCACCGGCAGAGCTGGGGGGGGCAGGGCCGGGCTGGCGGGGGCTGCGGGTTGGAAGTGAGGGGCACCGGCACAGTGGGGTGGGGGGGACCCAGGGCTGGGCTGGCAGGGGCTGCGGGTCAGGAGTGAGGGGCACCGGCAGAGCTGGGGGGCAGGAAATGGGGTGCCCAGGGCTGGGTTCCCTGCCCCCCAGCATTGGCTGGGTCTGTGGGGTGACACCCTCGGGCTCTGCCCCCCCCCAGGTGCTCAGCGGGGAGACCTGGGTAACTCGCTTCCCCTGTCCCAAGCCGGGCAGAGAACCCAGGAGTCCTAGCTCCCAGCCCCCCCCCCACACATTGTCAGCTGGGGGGGGGGCAGGTCTCCCTGCCACGCCAGGTCCCGCCGTTCCCGTAACGCTGCTGACAAAGCAGCGACACAACCCCCCCCTGCGCCCCCCCCGCGCCCCCAGCCCCTCCCAGCCCCCCCCCCCGAGCCTGCCCCTTTCGGGGGGCGGGGGGCGGAGCCGGGCTGCGGCTGCATCGCGGGCTGCGGGCTCCGTGCGGGGCCGGGGGGGGATTTTCGCTTCTCCTACCGCGGTGGGGGGGAGACCCCTGGGCGGGGGGCGTCGCGGGAGGGGCGGAGCAGCCCCCCGGGATGGGGCGCGGGGGGGCGGAGCGGCTGGCGGGGGCCCGGACGGAGCCTGGCGCTGGTGGTCGGTAAGTGCCCGGGGGTCCCGGGGGCAGAGCCGGGCGGGGGGGGTCCCGGGGCCGGGGGGGGGGCGGACCCCCGGGCTGGGGTCGGTCAGACCCGCCCGTTCCACCAGCTGCGGATCGGACCCAGGACGGGGGGGCTGCTAAACCCAGCCCCCCCCGCCAACCCTCCCATCCGAGCCCCCCAATCCGAGCCATCCCCGCCAACCCCCCCATCCGAGTCCCCCCCGAATCCAAGCCGCCCCCGCCAGCCCCCCCAATCCGAGCCCCCCCGCCAACCCCCTCCATCTGAGCCGCCCCCTGTCCCTAGCGGGGGGGCAGGTGCCGTGGCGGGGGGGGGGTCAGTGTCTTTCCCAGCTCATTGCGGGGGGGGGGGGGGCGGAGAAGCCAAATCTCCCTCCGGCCCCTCCCCAGGGGGCTCTGCCCCCCCCCTTCACCTATTGCCATCGGAGCGACTAACTCGGGGGGGGGGGTGGGTCCAGGCGGGGGGGGTGAATGGAGACGCCCCCCCCCCAGGCAAAGTCTGGGCTCCCCCAGGGCCAAGGCGGGGCCGCGATCTCAGAGCTTCGGGTGGGTGTCCTTTGTTTTGTGAGTGGGATCCATGGGGCCAGCCCCCCAGCTGGGGTCGCTCCATTGGGGTCTGTGGGGCAGGCCCCCAGCTGGGGTCCATCGGGATCGCTCCATTGGGATCCGTGGGGCCAGCCCCCCAGCTGGGGTCCATCGCGGTTGCTCCATTGGGATCCGTGGGGCAGCCCCCCAGCTCGGCCTGTTTACCCAGAGCACGTTGTAGCCCCAGGGCCGACGCTGCGACCCTGTTCCCGTGGCCGGTGCCGGGGGCTCTGCCCGCGGGGGGGAGCTCGGTCCGGTGGGGCCCCGTTGGGCTGGGATGTGGATTGACCCATCGGCACGGGACAGGGGTGCGGGGCAGGGGCGGTGCCCTCTGCTGGGGGGCAGCGTGGGGCACAGAAGCGGGGCTGGGCACCGGAGGCCAGTGTGGAGCTGAGCTGGCCCAGGGAGTAGGAGAGAAACCTCCCCACGCCCCCCACCCACCGGCTTCCCACGCACCAGAGTGGGGCAGAGTCACACGGCTCCCAGCGCCACCCCGGACCCCCGAGTCCTCGTCAAAGCCCGGATGTGGTGGGGGCGAATGGACTTGGGCAGCTGGATTCGCTAGATGTGGGCTGGGAGGGGAGTGGGGTCTAGTGGTTAGAGCGGGGGGGGGGGGGGGGGGGCTGGGAGCCAGGACTCCTGGGTTCCATTCCCAGCTTTACCACTGACTTACACGAGGGACTCAGGCCCCTCCCTTTCCCCTCTCTGTGACTCAGTTTCCCCCTCAGGAGGCGACTCGAGGCCTGTGCCGCTCCACCAGGCACCAGATACCGGCCTCCCCTGCCCACATCCCCCAGGACTTGGCACGTCCCCTCCTCCACCTCCCCCCAGTCCTCCTCTTCCCGCCACCGACCCCACCGCCCAGCTGCTCCGAAGGCCCAAACCGCTCTCCTGCCTCCCAGCAGCAAAACTGCTCCTGCCACAGAAGCGAGAACGTTGGCACTAAACCGGCGGAAAAGGCCAGGCAGGAGCAGAGCTGCGGGAGAGGAGCAGGACCTTGGGTGAAGGGGGGGATGGGGTGGGGGCGTATTTTTGGGGTGGGGCAGGCAGGACGGATAGGAATCGCTCGCCCAGGGACCCATCTCCCCTGGTATCCCGGCTGCGTCCACCCAGCGCCCGGCCCGCGTGGAGGATCGAGGCGCTCGGCAGGCCGGGGGTGGGGGCTGGGATCTCGGCAGGGTTTGTAGGGGGTGTCAAGGGGCCCCTGGGAAATGTGTGTCGGCTGCCGGAGATCGGCACCGCTCCGCTGGCGGGCCCGGCTCTGCGCCGCGTCGCCCCAGCCGCGGCTCTGGCTCACGGACTTTACTACCGAGAGCAGCGTCCTTCCCCCGGGGCCTGGCAAGCGACCAGTCTCACGTTGGCTGCGTTGGGCAAGGACGGGGGACACTGTTGCAACTCATGGTCTGATCTGCACCTGGGCCCCGGCGTCCGGACACAGCTCGGCTCGGCCGCTTTGCCTGATTTCAGGGTCACCGCGTTTAGCTAACGGATGCTCCAGCGGCTCTTTGATTTACCCAGATGGGGGTTCCCCGGACGACTGCGCCAAACGTCTCTTCCTCTCCTGGAGCAGCTGGACTTTGTCCAGGCCCCCGGGGTCTCGGGGAGGGGAGTGGGGTCTAGTGGTTAGTGCAGGACTCCTGGGTCCCTTGGCCAGCTCTGCGAGGCCTTCCCCTTGTGTGTCACACGGACAACGCGCCAGCCCGGGGGTTTCCTCATTCTGCGCCCCTACAGATTTATCATGTTTATCCCTTTCTCCCCCCACCCAGGTGACCTGGGAGCCGAAGACCCCGCTGGACCCGCTGCCGGAGCAGGGATCTCCCCCGGCCTCATGGAGAACCTCCACGAACTACAGCACCCGCTGCTGGCCAAGGCCTCCGGGGGCGCCCCGGCGGGGGACACGCGGCGGGAACACCCTGGCTTCTTCGCTCGGCCCGGCTGGAGGTGCCTGCCCCCCGAGCTGCCCCAGCAGCTGCTGGACGCAGGGACCCTGCAGAGGACAGTGGAGCCGCTGGGCAGCCCCGAGCCGGCCCCCCACCCGGGCCCCACATGGAAGGCCGGGGAGCCCCCCAGCTGGAGGAAGCAGGGTTACTGCGAGACGGCGTTCGGGGAGCCGGCCGAGCGCCCCAAGAAGCTCTGCCTGGAGAAGGACATTCACACGGTCTGCTGCGAAGTGGGCGACGGGGAGCTGCTGCCTGACTTCGAGGTGAGGGGGGGCTGCGAACCCAGGCATCCGGCCGAGCCCTGCCAGCAGCTGGAGGGCACCGGCCGGGGGGTGCTTTGGGGTTCCCCCCTGTTGCGGATTGTGGGGGAGTTAGGGCCCTGCACCCCTCTTCCCGAGATTCACTGCGACTCTCAACCAGCCAGTAAAGCAGAAGGTTTATTTAAGGACAGGAACACAGTCTCAAGCAGAGCGTGTAGGTACGACCAGACCCCCTCAATTAGGTCCCTCGGGGAGGTTCAGGGAGCTTAGACCCCAGCTTGGGGTTCCCTGCGTTGCACCACCCAGCTCAAACTCAAACTAAACCCCAAGCCCCTCCCGCTGCTCCTCTCCTTTGTTCAGTCTCCCGGGCAGAAGGTGTTAATTCTCCCCACCCCCGTTCCTGGCTCAGGTTACAGCTCAGGTAGCTTCCTTCAAGGGAAGTCCCACATCCCCACTGCAACCCCCCTGCAACATTCCCAGGTCAAATCTGCCCCGCTCCCTGCTCCGTCACACCCCCTCGCTGGGTCTGGGGGCCCCCCGGCTCTGAGACCCAGGCCCCAGGGCAGTACCAGGCTTACAATGGTACGAGGGGGGCCCTGCCTGGCTCCCCGGAGCTGCGCCGCCTGGGAGTGGTGCAGAAGGCAGTTGCGGGGGAACAGAGTGGGGGGCTTGGCTGGGCCCCCCCAGGCAGGTGGGTCCTGAGGGGGCCTGGGCGGGGCAGCCCCTGGCCTGGTGATCCCACCACTGCCGAGGGGCTGGAGCGATTCCCGGCCCCGGGACCGGCCCTGGCTGTGCTGCCGGCTCAGCCCGACAGAGACAGTCGCCTCCCAGCCGGGCCGGAGAGTGCGGCCGGGAGGCAGGGCCTGGGGGAGCGGGTCTGGGGGGGTGCTGGGGGGGTGCTGGGGGGAAAACTGGGTGGTGGGGGGGGAGGATCTGTGTGTGTCGGGGTTCAGGGGGGTCTGCAGAGCTCTGCTCCTCTGATGCAGCTCTGTGGCTGCGAGCCAGGACTCCTGGGTTCTATCCCTGCTCTGGGAGGGGAGGGGAGGCTAGTGGTTAGAGCACGGAGGGCTGGGAGCCAGGACTCCTGGGTTCTCTCCCCGGCTCTGGGAGGGGAGTGGGGGCTGGTGGGTCAGAGCAGGGGGGGCTGGGAGCCAGGACTCCTGGGGTTAACAGTGGCCGCCGGGATACCGCACTCCCCCCAGCCCCCTGATCTGGATTAACCCCCCCCCCCCCGCCCAGAACGACTCGTCGAGCGACAGCGACAGCGACTTCGGCCTGATGCTGCCACAGGATCACCTGGGCCTGGCCGTGTTCTCCATGCTCTGCTGTTTCTGGCCTCTGGGCATCGCCGCCTTCCACCTCTCCCAGAAGGTGAGCGGGGGGGGGGGGGGGGGGGGAGCGGGGGGGGCGGGGCGGGGGCAGCCCACTCGGGAGACCAATTTCCTGGGCCTCAGCCTAGCCCCCCCCCCCCCCCCCCCCCCCCGCTGCAATCAAATCTGGACGATTTGCATACGTTATGGGAGATACTTGCATAACTTCCCCTGCCCCCCAAAAACTGGTCCAGTCCCTCAGGGGGCCCCAACCCCCCAGGGGGCCCTGTCCCAGTCCCCACCCCCAGCTCGGGGGGGGCGGGGCAGGAGGGACACTGGCTGGGGCAGAAGGTGGCATGTAGGGCCCATGCGGGGAGAGAATCTGGCCTGGAAATGGGGGGGGGTCTCGGGGTATCCAGCTGGGCAGGGGGCAGATGTAATGCATAGGGGAGGTGGGGGGGTCCCCCCATCCATGGGGGTATCTGTCGTGGGGGGTCTCGGGGTATTCAGCCAGGGGTGGGGGTATCCATGTGGGTGAGGGGGGGATCTCAGGGGGTTCTTTCCCCCTCACTAACCTGCTCTCCCCTCCTCCCCAGACCAACAAGGCCTCCGCCAAGGGCGATTTCCCGGGGGCGCGGGCGGCCTCGCGTCGGACCTTCGCGCTGGCCGTGCTCTCCATCCTGCTCGGCATCTGCACCTACATCGGCGCCGTGGTCGCGCTCATCGCTTACCTGTCCGACAAGGACCCCCCCTAGTACCCTCCCGGGAATGGGGGGTGGGGGGAAGAAGGCTGCCTGGACTGGGGGCGCCCCCCCGACAGACGGGGGCCGGCTCCTGGACACGCCTGAGCCCAGCGCTGCGGGGATGGAGGCCAGCGGAGAGATTTGGACTAGCGGCTCCCTCCCCGCCACCAGAGACATGGGCCCGGACGCCTGGGTTCACCAGGAGCAGGGTTTGGGAGCCTGATTCGTGGTGACCGACCGGACCTTCCCCCCTCACACACACTTTCTTCCTTCCTCCTTCATGCCCCCCCCACTGTGTCCCCATTTTGTATGTCCCCCCCACCCGGCCTTCCGCTCAGGGTCACGCTCTGCCCGAGGGGCGTGCCCCATCCAATAAAGGCCCCGTGCACTTTGCCTGCATCCGCTGGGCGGCGAGGGGTCAGCCCCACAGGGGAGGGGTTAACGTCCCAGCCGGGGGGCTGCTTCCATTGTCCCCTGCTGCCTAAAGTGCTTGGAGGCCCATAGAGGAAGTGGGTTCTCCTGGAGCCAAGGGGTTGGGAGCCAGGACTCCTGGGTTCAATCCCCAGCTGCGAGGGGGGATGGTCTAGTGGGTTACAGGTGGTGGCGGGGGGCTGGGAGCCAGGACTCCTGGGTTCTATCCCTGGCTGTGGGAGGGGAGTGGTGTCTGGTGGTTAAAGCAGGGGGGGCTGGGAGCCAGGACTCCTGGGTTCTCTACCCCTGACTCCCGGTCTGACCTCAGCAAGTCCACCCCCCTCTTGGTGCCTCAGTTTCTCCCTGCGAACCGCTGACATCCTCATGGAGGAGACGATTCATCCTCAAACGAAGCAGGATGCAGCCGCTTCCCACCAGCCCCCCGCGCTCTCCGCTGGGGGGGGAATGCGGCTGCAGCCTCTCCCCTCGGGCCCGGAGCGTCTGAGCGGCCCCGCAGCTCCAGCCCAGATGGATGGACCCTAACCAGCCCCGCTCTGGCTTTTTCCGTGAAAGCCTTAAAGGTTACCTTGATCCCCGCTCAGGCGGAAAACTTCCCCGGAGCCCGCGTGGCTGGCTGGAAGACAGCTAAAATCCCCCCCACCCCGGTGCTCCCCCACGCAGCTCGTCCCTCCCTGCCTGCCCCCTGGCGATTGGCTTGGGGCTGGGTCGGTTACACGGGGCTGCCCACACGGTCCAGCACCGCAGAGCGGGAGCGAACGGGGCCAGGCCCCCAGCGGCCGTGAATCAGCGTCGCTCCAGTCGGAGTCAACGGGGCCAGGCCCCCAGTGGCTGAGTCAGCAACCGAAAGCAAATTACAGCAGTCGAGCGGCTCCCGGAGCTAGTCTGGGTTCACACGAGTGTCAGCAGGAGAATTTGGCCCTAAATTGGTTCAGGCTGGTGCCACCACCATGAAATCAGCTCCCCAGCCTGCCCCTCTCAGCCCAGGTTTTCTAATACTCCCCCCACAACAGGAAGCCTGGGGTTAAAAACCCCCACCCGCCCCTTCCCTTCCCTCTGCGACATCCCAGCTTTGGGCTAGAGGGGGTGGCCAGCCTGCAGGCCACACACGGCCCCCCTGGCGCATTTTAGGGGGCCCGGAGCCAGGCACGGCCCCGCCTGTGCATTTCGGGGGGCCCTGGCCGCACACAGCCCCCCCGGCACATATCGGGAGGTCCTGGGCCAGGCACGGCCCCGCCTGCGCATTTCGGGGGGCCCCTGGCCGCACACAGCCCTGCCAGCACATTTTGGGAGGCCCCTGGGCCGCACACGGCCCCGGCCGTGCATTTCGGGGGGCCCTGGCCACACACGGCCCCGCCCGCGCATTTCAGGAGGCCCACGTCCTGCTTCACCAGAATCTACTAACAGCCAAGTCCTTGGCGCGCTGTGGTCACGTTCACAGCAGTTTCGGTGACACGAGGGCGTAAACAGCCCAGGGTAGACAAAGCCCCCAGGTAAATACACATGAAAGCAGCAGCACTTGACCTATAAACCAATGTGCCCCACTCGAGACGGCTGCATCTCAGTGCAGGGTGAGGGATCCAGGTATGAACAGCCCCTGGGCCCCACTCCACCCCAGAGGCAGCTGCAGCTAAGCATTGGGTGAGGGTGTCCCGGAGTCCCCGGGCGATGCTCTGGAACTGCTCCCCCACAAAGCCAGTCAGGACTTTGGGGAGCCTCCTCTCCCTCGGAGCAGACCGTCTTCAGGGCAAGGAGCTCACACGGCTTCACCTCCTGGGTCTGACCTTGGAGCATTCAGCATATGCCCCTCCGTGCGCTTCCCACAGCGAGTCCGCCCCGGCGGGGTCCTGGGGGAGCCAGAGGGTCCTGCACCCCCACTTCGCAGTCAGACGGGACTCTCAGCCAGCCAGTAAAACAGAGGTTTATTAGATGACAGGAAGAGGGTCTAAAAAAGAGCTTGTAGGTACAGCAAACGGGACCCCTCGGCCGGGTCCATCCTGGGGGGCAGCGAGCCAGACACCCCCATCTGCCCTAACTCCTAGTCCCCAGCCAGCTCCAAACTCAACCCCCCTCCAGCCCCTCCCCCTCTGGGTTTTGTCATCTGATCTCTTTGTTCTCCCACACCTTTAGAAATCCCCTTGCAGGGGGGAAGGCCCCTGGCCATTAGTTGCCAGGAAACAGAAGTCGGCCATTATGTGCACTGGCCCTTTGCTCTGCAACAATCTCACCCCCTAGAGACTTAAGAAATGCATAGGGGAAACTGAGGCACCCACACAGTATTAGAGGAAACATTAAGAACAGTCCCACTTCGTCAGAGAGGGGGCCCTGCCTATAGTCCCCATGCCTCACCCCAGAGGTGGCTGCATCTCAGCTCCTGGTGACAGATCCTTTAGCAAGCGGAAGAGCGTGAACATTAGCAGCGCCCCTGAAAACGGCAGGGCCATTGCGAGCCCAGAACTGCTCTGGACAGAGATGTTTTCAAAGCCAGGCAGCCGGCCCCCACCCCACGGTGGAAATTAACCGGAGTCATGCGGCTAAATCCCCTGGGCAGATTTGAAATGTCAAGGCACAGCTGGCTGGGTTGTTTCGGTGCAGAGCCCCGGGGTGGGGACCGGGCGCCTGATTACTTTTCAGCCAGTGCCGCCGTCTGGCCAGCCCCGGCCGAGTCCTGCTGGTCCAGGCCTGGCCCACTATCGATTTATGCCCCGCAGCTCGTGGGAACGACACCCCCACCGTGGCTGGGCTGCGGGGGGCGAGCTGGGGGCTCCGTTCTCAGCCCGGCGGGACAGCCACTGGGGTCTAACCTGAGCCCAACACCCCCCGGTTATTAAAAGATGCCGATCTCTCTACACGGCTTGCTGGGGTTTTTCGGGGGGGGGGGGGGGTTGTGGCAAGGTGTGAGCATTAAAAAAAAAAAATCACATTCCCGTTCTACGCTGCCAGAGTCACGTCGCTGGCTCGGCCTCAAGGAGCGGGAGCGGGAGGAATGATTGTCTGCTCCAGGGCCCAAGGAATTGGGGGGTACATGTGAGAGAGCGGCAGGTCCCCCCAGGGCTGGCTCAGGCTGCAGGAGGTGAAATTAGGAGGAGGCTGGAAAGGGGGCAGGGAGACGGGTTAGAGCAGGAGCCCAATGGAGCTCGCAGTGCCGACGGGCAAGTGAAAGATCATTTCATTAAAGCGATTAGGCTCATTAACCAAAGTGGCTGCCTGGCTGCGCCGGGACAGGGAAGGAGCTGCAGCGGGCGGGGGGGGGGGCAGGATTTCAGGGGGGAGAACCCCCCCCAACTACAGAATCCAGAGGGGCACAGCCAGGGGGTCCTGCCGGCTAGCTCCATGCAGGCTGTTTCCTCTGCTGCGCAGGCAGCGGCTGCCTCTGGGGTGGAGCACGGCGAGGGTTCAACATGGGAAGTGCAGCCGGTGGAAGAAGGAAGGGGCCCCAGGGACACTTCACGGCCATCAACAGACAAGGCCGGGGAAGGAGGGAGTGACAGGTCCCCAAAGGACCCCCGGGAAGGGGGGAGGCTGAGTCGTAGCCAGGGGGTTTCACAGCTGAAAGGACCCAGGGAACCAGCCCACGGCAGCGCCTGGTTCTTCTCCTTCACACAAGAGTTCCTTGGGGCCGCCCCAGGGCAGACAGGATCCCCCCCCCGGCTGGCCTGGGCCCCGCTCCCGGTGGGGGAGAGATCAGAGCACAGGGGTCTCCTCGGCCCTGGGGGGCGCTCCGGTGCAGGCTGCGCGCAGAGGGAGAAAGCCGGGGAGCGAGAAGGGGGAACACAGGGAGGAATGAACGTGTCCCCCACTTTCACCCCAGTGCACAGCGGCGCCCAGCTGCAGCCATCGTGCTGGGCTCAGGCAGGTGGGTTCGGCCCCAGGGCCGGGGTGCAAGAAGGGGCGGGTCCTAGGGCCGAGAAGGGTAAATAAAAAGGGGGAACGAGCCAATGAAAAGAGAGATCAACCCCGTGAGTCACTGACAGCTCCCACCTGGGTTTACACTCGATTTCCCCTGCAAATCCGCCCCTGCCCCGAATCCCAAAATGGCACGGCCAAGGGACACGCTCCGTCCCACACACGGTGCAGACGGCTGGCTGGACACACGGGGGGGACACCCCCTTTTTAATGGGCACCGCGGCACAGAGTTCATGGTGGCAAACGCCGGGTTTGGGGTGATCCGGACGCAGCCTGCGCGGCCGGGCAGGAGCCGGGAGCGGTTTCACGGATCCGAGACCTCACGCCTTGGAGTATTTCCTGCGGACGGAGTCCCGGTAGAACTGGAAGATGGCGCCGCTGGCCCGCTGGGCGGCCGCGATACACCGCTGCAGCTGGGGAGGAGCAGGGAGACGGGCGGTTAGAGCGGGGGGACCCCAGAGACAGGTCCCCACGGCGGGCTGGGGCCGTGAAGGAGACTCTCCGCTCTGCCAGGGGCAGGATGGGACCATTGCTCTGACCAACCTGCCCGGAGGGGCGGCTCGGATTCCCCATCCCCAGGAAGGGGGGGCCTGCTCCCTGTGTATGGGGCGGTGGGCAGGGCAGGGGGTGTGGCCCCACAGAACAGGGGGACACAGCTGGGGAGGGGGGGCTGCTCGGCCTCCAGCCACCAGTGGTGGGCTGAGCCCCCCAACTCATTTCACACAGGGGGAGGCCCCTGATCACCTTCCCTGTAATACATGAGGGGAACCCCCCATGCCCTCCCTCCGGGCCAGTACCCCCACATTCCCCGCCCAGCCCCACAGAGACCACAGCCAGCCCAGAAGTGGGGCTGGGGGGGGTGAGGGGGAGACGGGAGGAGAGCTGCCATCCCAGCACCCTACCTCCCATCGCCATAGCAACCAGGCTGGGGCTGTGACTCCCCATCAATCATTCAAACTGCCCCGAACCCAGGAGGGGAACCCTTCGCTCCCAGCCCCACCCTTCCTGCAGCCCCCCCCCCGCAGTGCCCAGGAGGGGAACCCTTCCCTCCCAGCCCCCCCTTCCTGCAGCCCCCCCCCCCCCACAGTGCCCAGGAGGGGAGAAAACAGCCCCGGTGGAGCCCAGGGATCGCTCCCCACCGGCCCCTCAGAGGGCTCTGGAAGTGACTGCGTGAGATGCGCCCAGCTCTGGGCCGCGCGGCAGCCGGGGACTCTCATGCCCGGGGGTCTCCCAGCCAGGCTGGGCACAGGCCGCCCCGCTTAGCTTCCCCACCGGGAGCAGCCGGGCGAGGAATGGTCAAAGGACCCAGCTGGGGCTCAGAGCAGCACCCCCCCCCACGCCCCGCCCCGCCATAGCCCCACATGGGAGTTGAGACCAGGCCCTCAGTGGCTCTGCCCCAGCACCAGCCGCCTGGGGAACGGCTGGGAAACCAGATGTGGCTGAAAGGCTCCGAAATTCTGCCCCTGAGCAACAGCCGGGCACATGCCAGCCCCAAGCAAAGTGTCACAGCAACCCCCCGCCTCGCTCTGCCAGCCCTGGGCTCCTGCCCCCCAGCTCTGCCGGTGTCCCTCACTCCCGACCCGCAGCCCCTGCCAGCCCAGCCCTGTCCCCCCAGCTCTGCCGGTGCCTCTCACTCCCGACCCGCAGCCCCCTGCTAGCCCAGCCCTGCCGGTGCCCCTCACTCCCGACCCGCAGCCCCTGCTAGCCCGGCCCTGGCCCCCCCAGCTCTGCCGGTGCCCCTCACTCCTGACCCGCAGCTCCTGCCAGCCCAGCCCTGCCCCCCCCCAGCTCTGCCGGTGCCCCTCACTCCCGACCCGCAGCCCCTGCTAGCCCGGCCCTGGCCCCCCCAGCTCTGCCGGTGCCCCTCACTCCCGACCCGCAGCCCCTGCTAGCCCAGCCCTGTCCCCCCAGCTCTGCCGGTGCCCCTCACTCCTGACCCGCAGCCCCTGCCAGCCCAGCCCTGCCGGTGCCCCTCACGCCCGACCCGCAGCCCCTGTTAACCCAGCCCTGCCGGTGCCATCCCCCCAGCTCTGCCAGCCCTGGGCTCCCCCCAGCTCTGCCGGTGTCCCTCACGCCCGACCCTCAGCCCCTGCTAGCCCAGCCCTGCTGGTGCCCCTCACGCCCGACCCGCAGCCCCTGTTAACCCAGCCCTGCCGGTGCCATCCCCCCAGCTCTGCCAGCCCTGGGCTCCTGCCCCCCAGCTCTGCCGGTGCCCCTCACTCCCGACCCGCAGCCCCTGCCAGCCCAGCCCTGTCCCCCCAGCTCTGCCGGTGCCCCTCACTCCCGACCCGCAGCCCCTGCCAGGCCAGCCCTGTCCCCCCAGCTCTGCCGGTGTCCCTCACGCCCGACCCTGGGCAGCAGATTTCCCAGGGTCTGGAGGGAAACGGCTCTGCTAGCGAACCCGGAGCGCAGAGCTGAGCTGTAAACGCAGCATGGCCCAGCACCAGCTCTCGCCCGTCTCATCCCCCGCCAGGGCACCGAAGGGTTAAGAGCCAGCTGGGGAACGCCCCCTCCATTGCTCTGCCCCCCACATGCAGGCAGGGCTGAGATTCCCCCCCCCCCCTGCAGCAACCAGGCTCTGAACGTCTCACGTCAATTCCCTTGCTGCAGTGGGCGTGTGGGCGCAGCCCCCCTCCTGGGCTGAGCTGGGGGGGGGGGGGAATGGATTGACAGTGGCAGAGATTGGGGGAGGCACCAGGAGCCACAGACACACGCTGTGATGTGTGTCCACACACCACAGCAACGCACACACAGCCACAACCTGGAACGCTACGGGGGCACACAACACGGCAACGAGTGTGCACAGAATCACAACCACACACACCACAGCAACACACAGCCACAACACAACACGGCAGTGAGTGCACACACAGAATCACAGCCGTGCACTGGAAAGCAACGCACACTCACGAGAGCAACGCGCACACAGCCACAACCATGCGCTGGAAAGCAATGCGCACACACGGCAATGCCCGCGCACACAATCACAACCACACGCACTAGAGCTCCCCCCCGGGGGGCAGAGGCCAGCCCCAGCAGTGCGCTCCAGCCACGCCCCCTATGCGGGGGGGGGGGAGGGGGAGTCTGGGAGCAAGGGGATGCAGCGGAGGCTCCATGCATGGGGGATTCTCGTGGAGGGAGCCGTCCCGCCCCCTCTCAGACCCTGCACGCTGCCGGACGGTCTCGGCGCCCGTAGGCGCTTTGAGATCCCAGAAGCGCCGGGGGCAAAGGGAGGGCCCAGCCTGCGACCCGCCGGCGCACACAGAGCAGCGGCTGCGGCCGGACATGACCCCTCCCGGGTACAGAACGGGGCCCCCCACCCCGATTTAGCCAGCAGCACCGCTCGGCGGCCCCTTCCCACGAGGGGATCCGTCTGCACCCGGCAGGGACCAAGCAGAGCTCCCGGCTTGGTGCACGAGAGACCCCCGAGATCTCCGAGCCTGATCCAACACGCTACTGGTCTGAGCGGCTTGGGACGCGCAGGACCCCGCGCCACACCCCGGGTTCGCCCCCGCACATGGCACCCCGGCCACACCCCGGGTTCGCCCCCGCACATGGCACCCCGGCCACACCCCGGGTTCGCCCCCGCACATGGCACCCCGGCCACACCCCGGGTTCGCCCCCCGCGCATGGCACCCCGGCCACACCCCGCTCACCTCCTCCACCGAGCAGGTCCCCTTGCTGGTGGACATGAGCACCTGCTGCTCCACGCTGCTGATGGCGAAGGTCAGCACGGCCCGAGCCTCCTGCCAGGGAAGGGGGACAGTGAACTGCCTGGCCACGCCGCTGTGGGGGGGGGATAGACCATGCTGGGGCCTTCCCCGCTCGCCCCGGGACCCTCGCAGGCCAGGATCCCACCTCTATGGTCCCAGCCCGCCAGGGCTTGGCTAACTCCCCTCGTGTCAGACACGTGCGCTGCAGGCGCTGTTAGCCAGGCAGCCTGCTCGCGCCTACGTCCAGTGGCAGAGAGTTCCACAGGCCACACCGACAAATGACGTGGGATTGTTTCAGCTCCACTATTTCTGCTCGCAGAGGTCACCACCTCGCATTGTGCCGCAGTTTCCCCGATTTCTGACTCCCAGTCCCCTGGCGGCTTTAACCACTGGACCCCCTCTCCACTCCCACAGCCAGAGAAGAGTGCTGGCCCCCGCTCTCACTGCTAGACCCCGCTCTCGGTACACACGGCGCGGACAAGGCCGGGCGAGCGGGGAGGGAGAATTGATTCCCACCGCCAGGCAAGAGGGTCAGGGGCTGGCAACGTTTACGAGCCATTAAGAGCATTCGGGTCAGAGGAGCGGAGGCAGCAAAGCTCCACGCTCCAGGGCACCCGTCAGCGCAGGGTCAGGAAGGAACCACCACCCCCAGCCCCCACTGCGCTGGGTGCGACAGACCCTCCCACCCATTGTGCCAGGCACAGACCCTGCCCTCCCCCGATCAGGGCCCCCCCTTGTGCTGGTTGCTGCTTCTAGTCCCGTGGGGACACCGCGGCGCTAAACCCAGACACCCCTAGGGCACAGCCGTCTGGCTCTGGGCAGTCCCACACCCACCTTCTCCTGCTTGGCCGTGGGGTCGAGGCTGATGGCCCCGGTGGCGTCCAGGGCGCACGTCACCCCGCAGAAGAGCGACTTCATGGGCAGGCCAGCGTCCATCAGCCCCATGCAGGCCGCATTCAGGCAGCACGCCAGCAGCTGGGCACCGGGTCAAGGAAAAGCTGGCAGGGAACTTGTCAGGGCAGTCCGGCCCCACTGAGCCAGGCTTAACCCACCCAACCCCTTCCCCCGGGCAGTTCTGTCACGTCCCTGCTCAGATCGCGCCAGGCACTGCCCAGACCCTGGCCGAGATCAGGGCCCCGTCGGGCCGGGCGCTGCCCAGACCCCGACCGAGATCAGAGCCCCGTCGCGCCGGGCGCCGCCCAGACCCCGACCGAGATCAGAGCCCCGTCGCGCCAGGCGCCGCCCAGACCCCAACCGAGATCAGAGCCCCGTCGGGCCGGGCGCCGCCCAGACCCCAACCGAGATCAGAGCCCCGTCGCGCCGGGCGCCGCCCAGACCCCGACCGAGATCAGAGCCCCGTTGCGCCGGGCGCCGCCCAGACCCCGACCGAGATCAGAGCCCCGTTGCGCCGGGCGCCGCCCAGACCCCGACCGAGATCAGAGCCCCGTTGCGCCGGGCGCCGCCCAGACCCCGACCGAGATCAGAGCCCCTTCGCGCCGGGCGCTGCCCAGACCCCAACTGAGCTCAGAGCCCCGTCGCGGGCAGTGCAGCATCCGAGATTGGGGGGGTCCTGTTGCCACGCAGACACACAGAGAGAGAGTCTCTGCCCAAAGAGCTCAATTTAAACAGACACAGGCAGGATCGATTCTCTTTTTACAAGTGGGAAACCGAGGCACAGTAGACTGAGTGACTTGCTGAAGGTCCCAGTGGCAGAGCCAGGGACTGAACCCAGCGTCCCAGCCAGGTGGCGCTTCCTCTGGGGACGCTCAGCACGAGATCAGCCAAAAACATAGGCGACATCTGCGCTGGCTGGGGGATGGGCTGGAGCGTACCCGGGGTTCAGTCCCCCTAAAGAAGATCAGAGCAGCTGGAGATGGCGGGGGGAGAGGGGAGGATGCAGGGGGACCCACCACCAGCCCCGAACGGGAGAAACAGTCTTTCCACGGCGCTCTTCATCTGCGAGTTAAACAGCCGGCGCCTGCCAAGCCCTCCGCAGATGTGAAGTGGGCTATCGGCCTTGTTAACGAGCACTGGCTAATTAACTAGGAGGGGCACCGCGGCCCGTCCTCACTAGCAGCCCCAGCAGCGGGGACCCGGCTCTTGGCCGCTGCGCGCTACGTGGAGGGAAACCACCGCTTGTTTCTTCAGACAGCTGCGAGCCCCTATTTCAGCACGTGCAGAACCCACCTCAGCCAGAAAGCGCTCCAGGATCTGCGGGGTCTGGAGGATGGGCGGGTCGCAGAGGGCTGGGAGCCAGGACTCCTGGGTTCTCTCCCCGGCTCTGGGAGGGGAGTGGGAGTCTAGTCGTTAGAGCGGGGGGGGGGGGCGGCTTGGCTAGGAGTTGGGACTCCTCGCTTCTATCTCCAGCTCTGCCACAAACTTGCATCACCCTGAGCAAGCCACTTGCTCGCTCCGTGCCTCAGTTTCCCCACAGGGGCCCAGGAGGCGTTTTCAACAGCAATTCAATTCCCCTTTAAAGAGAACAGCCTAGTAATGCCTGGTTTCAAACACTCCACAGCCACTCGGAGCACAACAGAACCCAGGAGTCCTGGCTCCCAGTCCCTCCCTGCGCCAACCTCTAGACCCCACCCCTCGCCGGAGTCCTGGCTGCCAACCCCCCTCCCTGAACGGGGCCCGAGGGCTCTAACATTTCACTGGCCATGTGGAGCCCACCAAGCCCGTAACCCACCAGCTCCTGCCCATAAGTAACCCACCCCCGGCCTCCCTGGGGTCCGGATCCCCCTCCAGGGCAGCTGTAGGATCACTTGGGGGTGCACCATAGACCAGCCCCCAGTGGCACCAGCTACTGTCCACTTACTAGCTGTATTACGGTAGTACCCTGGGGTCCTGACCCAGCCCTGGCTTTGCTAGGCACTACCATAATACACCTAATAAGTGAGCAGTTCCAAGCTGGAGCCCCAGTTATGACCAGGCTCCCACTGTGCGAGGTCCTGTACATTTATTAGGAGCATTACATTAGGGCCAGGACCCTAAGGCACTACCATAATACACCTAATAGATGTACAGCACCCAAAACAATGGGGTTCTGGACTGGTCCATTCCAGACTCCTACGTGCTACCATAATGCACCTAAGAAATGTACAGTGCCTAGCACAATGGAGTCCTGGCCCATAACTGGGGCTCCACTGTGCTGAGCACTGCCCATTACGGATGTGCCTAGCAGTCCCAGGAACGTCCCAGAACCCCGCGGCGCTGGGCGCTGTACGTGTACTGGGTGTATTGGGGTAGCCCGGAGCAGGCCCCTGCCGGGCGGGCGGTTATTGCCGGAGGAAAGGCTCCGGCTGGGTCCCAGGAGGGGGCTGCGGGGGACGGGACGCCTTCCTGCCAGCGCTAATCCTACCCTGGGGATTTGGCTCGGTGAAAAGCGAGAGCCGTTCCCGGTGAGGCCGAATTAAGTCATCACTCCTGCCTCTATTCATCTGGAATCCGCCACCCCCGCCAGCCGCTAATCCCGACGCCTGGCTCACACCCAGCGCCGGAGACCTTGTCACTTCGCACCTGCATCACGCGCCGTAATTAAATTCCTCCAGCGCCCTGGCAAGGCTCTGCAGCCCCGCCTGTCCCAGTAGCCCCGGTAACACCTGGTTCCTCTGCTCTCACCAACAGAGGACTGGGCTAGCAGGGGCTGCGGGTCGGGAGTGAGGGGCACCGGCAGAGCTGGGGGGAGCCCAGGGCTGGGCTAGCAGGGGCTGCCGGTCGGGAGTGAGGGGCACCGGCAGAGCTGGGGGGACAGGGCTGGGCTAGCAGGGGGCTGCGGGTCGGGAGTGAGGGGCACCGGCAGGGCTGGTGGGGGCAGGGCTGGGCTAGCAGGGGCTGCAGGTCGGGAGTGAGGGGCACCGGCAGGGCTGGTGGGGGCAGGGCTGGGCGAGCAGGGGCTGCGGGTCGGGAGTGAGGGGCACTGGCAGAGCTGGGGGGACCCAGGGCTGGGCTAGCAGGGGCTGAGGGTCGGGAGTGAGGGGCACCGGCAGGGCTGTGGGGGACGGGACCCCAGGCTGCCATCCCCCCGGCAGGTTCAGTCGAGCAGGCAGCCCCAGCCCAGTGCCCTATGGGAGACCAATGCCCAGGACAGCCACTGCCACAGCACTGCTGCCCCCTAGAGGCGACAGGCAGTAGTTCCGTGGGGCTCGGGCCGGAGGAGCAGGGGGGTCCCCGCTGGAGAGCGCCCCCGGCTGGGCTGCCGGTGAAGGATACGGCGCCCGCGTCGCTGATCACCTGCAGCACGATGGAGATGGAGGTTCGGGGGTGCAGGGCGCCCAGGATAACCGCCTCACACGTCTTCCTGATCAGCTGCTCCCGGTTCTTCTCGAAGACACCTGGGGGAAGGAGAGACGGGGGCCGGGCTGAGCCGGGAGCTGGACAAACCCCCCAGCAACCCTCCACCCCACCAGACCAGCTCCTCTTCGGCACCGCCCTCTCCCCCATGAGCCGTCTGCCTGTAGGACGCCAGCGCACAGACTTCCCAGCGCAGATGTACCCGCGGCGTGCCAGGCACTGCCCCAAAGCCCCCCAACTGCGATCAGTGCCCCTCGCCTGCCAGGTGCTGTCCCCACAGCCGCCCCACCGGGCGCCCACAGCTTGCCTCAGTCTCCCCAGCTGAAAAGTGAGGGAGAATTCTCCTCCCTTCTTCTCCTCTACTGAGAGAGAGTCCTGCCCCGGCGACAGTCCGCCCGACCCCACGCCTGCCGGGTGGCTCTGGCTGCACAAGGCTGTTTCTCCAGCAAGCGTCAGTGCGACAAAGCTGAGAACCGTCACCATTTCAGCAGAGGAAAACCCTCCTGTTGTTCTTAATTTCATTATTTGCTGCGGAAGCGCCCCTGGGAATCGAGATCCAGAACCCGGGAGAGATGCGAACCGTGCGTGGAGCTGGGGTCCGGGGGGGGGCCCCGCTGCAGGGGAGAGCCCGGCCCGGCCCGGGGTTAACACCGCCATGGCTGTGACACAACAGGGAAACTTCATCCAGCCGGGAGGGGAGTGTTTAGGAGGTTACACGGCTTTACGTCAAGCTATTCTGTCTGTCTGTCCAGCCACACACCCCCTTCGTCCGTCCCTCCACACCCGCCTGCACATATCCCTCCATTCATTCCCCCCATTGCACGCGTCTCCCCATCCACCCATGGTTCTTATCTGGCCGCCATCCCCAGAGCGGGGCAGCACCTCACAATCGGCAGTGGATTTACACACACACAGCGCAGGGCAGGACTGTTACCCCACTGCACACACGCGGCACCGACCTGCAGGGACTCGACCCAAGGCCCGTCCAACCCTCCGTCCGCCGTGGAGACGGCACGACCCGCGCTGCAGCCCCGTGATCCGAATCCCAGAGGGCGACGGGCTCCAACCGCCCCCACCTTGTAAACCCACGCTGGGCTCAGGGACGAGGGCACGCCCAGCCATCTCCCCTCACGGGGTCTCAACGGGGGCCGCATGGCCACGCCGGGCGATCGGAGCTCACGGAAGCTGGGGCCGGACGTGCCGGGGGGGTATCGGATCGTGGCAGAATTCCCCCGCCAGACCCAAGCTCTCTATGCTGCTTTGTCACGGCAGGGAGATTGTTATGGTAGGGTTGCTGGCGAGCCCCGTACTCAGCATGCTAATAACAATCTCTTGTTATTGTAGGGTTCATTTTAAACATCGAGTAGGCGGGGGAGGCGGAGGTTGAAGGATACAGTGATTGGCTTTGTTTTTAAATAGCCTCCAAGCTTTTCTTCGAGGTGTAATCCTGGCTACTGCCCGTGAGGCCCCCCCCACCCCGGCCAGCACCCCCCTTTACCACAGACAACGCCCACGGCTCCGCCCTCGCTTACCCGGGAGCCCCACTTTGGGTTTGAGCAGCACTTCCACAGTGGCCTTGTCATACAGCTCCTTGCTGACTTTCACCTCCGCTGGGCCGTACAGGCCGGCGAGGACCGAGGTGTCCCCTGAGGGGAGAGGAGAGTGCAGGGTAAGACACGGCGAATGCCTCCCCCCCCGAGCTCTGTCTGGGATGGGGGAGCCCCTGCTGGCCAGGTGATGAGAGCCCCAAGTCCAGAGGAGACCCCCCCCAGACGGGGTAATCGGGGAGCCCTCCCTCTACCCATAGACAGGCTGGGAGGGGAAACCAGCGGCTCCCTTTGGGGGAGACAAACCCACAACCCAAAGGGCAGGGAGATAAGCGAGTCCCTGGGCCGGGGGCGGGACAAGGGGGTGTAGGAAGAGTCCTGGGGGGGTGGAGGGCAGGGAGGTTGGGGTCCCGGGGGAGCCCCAGGGAATGGATGAGAGGACCAGCACCGGGGGGGGGGGGCATGGGGGAGCTGTGGGGCACTACCAGGGGCGGGGGGTATGGGGGAGGGAACTAGGGAGGTTGGGGGGGCAGTACTGGCAATGGGGGGGTAATACCAGGGGGCTTGGGGGCCCCAGGGCATCGGTACCGGGGAGGGAGTGACTGGGGGGTACCAGTACCGGGGAGGGGGGGAAGGGGGAGTAGGGGTGACTGGGGGGCACTGGGGGGCCAGGGGGGGTCCCGGGCACGGCCTCACCCTGCAGGAAGGTGGGGGAGATAGGGGGCCCGGGGGCGGTTTATAGGGGGATCCCGGGGGGGGGCGATGGGGGGGTCCCGGGGAAGGGTGACTGGGAGGGGCCGGTCCCAGGGGAGCTTATGGGGGGTCCCGGCTCACCCTGCAGTAAGGCGGCGAAGCTGGGGGGGCCCGGGGGGGCGATGGGGGGGTTGAGGGGGGGTCCCGGCTCACCCTGCAGGAAGGCGGCGGAGCTGGGGGGTCCCGCGGGGGGGGGTTTAGGGGGGGTCCCGGGGGGCGATGGGGGGGTTTAGGGGGGTCCCGGGGGGCGATGGGGGGGTTTAGGGGGGGTCCCGGCTCACCCTGCAGGAAGGCGGCGGAGCTGGGGGGTCCCGCGGGGGGGGGTTTAGGGGGGGTCCCGGGGGGCGATGGGGGGGTTTAGGGGGGGTCCCGGCTCACCCTGCAGGAAGGCGGCGGAGCTGGGGGGGTCCCGCGGGGGTCCGGGGGGGGCGATGGGGGGTCCCGGGGGGCGATGGGAGGGTCCCAGGGGGGGTCCCGGCTCACCCTGCAGGAAGGCGGCGGAGCTGGGGGGGTCCCGCGGGGAGGGCGATGGGGGGCTCCCGAGGGGCGATGGGGGCTCCCGAGGGGCGATGGGGGGGGTTGAGGGGGGGGTCCCGAGGGGCGATGGGGGGGTTCCAGGGGGGGGTCCCGGCTCACCCTGCAGGAAGGTGGGGGAGATAGGGGCTCCCGGGGGGGGTTTAGGGGGGGTCCCGAGGGGGTTGATGGGGGGGTCCCAGGGGGGGTCCCGGCTCACCCTGCAGGAAGGTGGGGGAGATAGGGGCTCCCGGGGGGGGTTAGGGGGGGTCCCGAGGGGCGATGGGGGGGTTTAGGGGGGGTCCCGAGGGGCGATGGGGGGGTTAGGGGGGGTCCCGGCTCACCCTGCAGGAAGGCGGCGGAGATGGGGGGTCCCGCGGGGGGCCCGGGGGGGGCGATGGGCCGGTCCCGAGGGGCGATGGGGGGGGTTGAGGGGGGGTCCCGAGGGGCGATGGGGGGGTCCCAGGGGGGGTCCCGGCTCACCCTGCAGGAAGGCGGCGGAGCTGGGGGGTCCCGCGGGGGGGGGGTTTAGGGGGGGTCCCGGGGGGCGATGGGGGGGTTTAGGGGGGGTCCCGAGGGGCGATGGGGGGGGTCCCAGGGGGGGTCCCGGCTCACCCTGCAGGAAGGCGGCGGAGATGGGGGGTCCCGCGGGGGGGGGTTAGGGGGGGTCCCGAGGGGCGATGGGGGGGTTGAGGGGGGGGTCCCAGGGGGGGTCCCGGCTCACCCTGCAGGAAGGCGGCGGAGATGGGGGCTCCCGGGGGGGTTTAGGGGGGGTCCCGAGGGGCGATGGGGGGGTCCCAGGGGGGGTCCCAGGGGGGGTCCCGGCTCACCCTGCAGGAAGGCGGCGGAGATGGGGGGGGTTGAGGGGGGGTCCCGAGGGGCGATGGGGGGGGTTGAGGGGGGGTCCCGAGGGGCGATGGGGGGGTCCCAGGGGGGGTCCCAGGGGGGGTCCCGGCTCACCCTGCAGGAAGGCGGCGGACCCGTCGGGGCGGCCGAGCGGGCCGAGCTCGCAGGAGAAGCGGCGCAGGACGCAGCCCCCCGGCTCGGAGCCCATCGCGCCTCGGGACCCCCCCCCCCCAACGCGGGACCCCACTTCCGCTTCCGGGGCGCGGGGAACCGGCGAAGCCCCGCCCCCGACCAGAGCCCCGCCCCGGGCCACGTGGGGGCGCGGTCGGACTCGGTTGCCATGGCGGCCAAGGGGAATGCGGGGGGGGGGGTCACCCCGTTGCCATGGTGATGGGGAGAGGCGGGCTCAGGGGCAGCCCCGCCTTCCGCAGCAAGATGGCGGCGGGCTGGGGGCTGCGGCGGGGCCTGGGGCGGCTGCTGCGGCGGGGGGCGCGGGGCCTCGGCACCGCCGTGAGTGGGGGGGGCTGGGATCGGGGGGGCAGAGTGGGGGAGGGGCTGGGATCGGGGGGGGGCCGGGGGGGAGGGGCGGGGGATTGGGGGGCCCAGGGGAGGGGAGAGGCGGGGGATTGGGGGGGAGAGGGGGGAGGGGCTGGGGGGAGTGGAGGGGGCTGGGGGGAGGGGCGGGGGATTGGGGGGCAGAGTGGGGGAGGGGCTGGGATCGGGGGGGGCCCGGGGGGGGAAGGGCGGGGATTGGGGGGGAGAGGGGGGAGGGGCTGGGGGGAGCGGAGGGGGCTGGGGGGAGGGGCGGGGGATCGGGGGGCTGGGCCCCGATCCTGCTCTTGGGGGACGGGGGACCCCCGGGCTCTACACGCAGCTCCGCGGGCGGGATCGGGCCCTACCCCAGGGCTTGGGGGGGCGGGGTAGTGTCCGTGCAGCCCCTGGCTGGGGGGTCAGGACGCCTGGGTTCCCTGGGCCAGCCGGGCTGGGAGCAGCGGAGTCAAACTGGGGTTCCCGGGGCCGCTCCCAGCCCTGTCCCTTGTTCCCAACGCGCCGCGCGCCCGGTGCCTCAGTTTCCCCCTTTCAGACAGCGGGGCTCGCGCTGACCTGCAGGGGTGGGACAAGCCCATTAGGGTTAATTTATTAAAGCACCGGGTGCCCCCCCCCATGGGGCCGCTCCTGCGGGGTGGGGGACGTGAGGAGTTCACCCCCCACTGTAATCCCTAGAAGGGGCTCGCGGTGTCATTACTGGCGGTGGGGTCTGGGTCTTCGTGGCTGTGCCGCGCGCTGGGGGCTGACCCCCGCCTCGCAGCGCTGGCCGGCGGGTCTCACTGTGAACTAAGGTGGAGGGCGCTGGGGCCAGTTGTGCGTTCTGGGTGCAGCTCAGATCTTTGTGCCCGGGACAGCCAGTGGCTCCCACCGCGAGAGGGGACACAGAAGGGAGGTTTGGTACTTAGGGGTGTGCTTAGTTGTGGGGTTTCAAAACACCCAGCTGACTTTTCCTTTTGCCAAAAGCAGAAATGTACTGGGGGGTGGGAGGGGGATGTCGAGGGGGCAGGTTACATTTTCCTGAGGGTTTGCTCGGCCCTGACTGGCCCATCCTGGGGGGTGTGAGGGAAGTGGGCCCGGAGCCCGTGTCAAACGCCAGCTTTCCGTTGGCAATGGCGTGTTGATAGCGGAGACCAGGGGGGTGAGGTAATACCTTTTATGGGCTCAACTTCTGGTGGGGGAGAGGCGTTGTCCAAGCGCCCCGGGCCCAGCCCTGCAGAGGAGCTCTGTGTGCCTCCGGAGCTCGGCGCTCTCACCCCCCGGAGTTGATCCCATAACAGCTCGTTGTACCTTTACGCGTATTTACTTTGGGCCGTTTTTCTCCTGGGACGCTTTCTGGTCACGCTCTTGCAGACGGGTGCTGACAGCTGGCGCCAGTGGCCCGGATTTAAATGTCAGTCCTCGCTTCTCGTGGCCTTGAACTAACATAAACAAGGACATGGTGTTTGTTCAGTCCAACCTGCCCCTAGTCCCAGATCTCAGCGCAAAACAAATTCAATCAGCTGGGGCCTAGCGAAGAGAACAAAAATCCCCAGGCCTCCTAGAACAACCTTGTCATGCTCCCCACCTCAGAGTCGCGTGTGGCCAAAGTGAAGGGCGCCCCAAATCGATTCATGGAGGAAACTTAAAAAAAGCTGCAGGATTCGTAGACGGGCCGGCTACCACCCTCTCCTCGGCTTCCTTAGGCCTTAGCTAGCTGGGAAAGGGGCAGCCGTGTCGTTAATATCCATTTGATTATGCCCATGGTGTGTGCGTGCAGCGGTTTTAGATTTACTAAGCTTATAAACTCGGGGACAGGGACTGTCTTTGTTCTGCGCTTGTGCAGCACCTGGTGCCTGTGGGGCCGGCCCACGACTGGGGCTCTCCGGTGCTGCTGCAATACAAAGAATAAATCAATCGTTTAAGAAGCCCTGAGCGCACCCAGCCCGGCGACACGTCCCTACACGCGCGGGGCCCGCTGGCTAGGTGTCACTCCCGTGGTGCTGCGTGATCACGTGGGGGAGACATGTCTGAGGGCGATGCTCTCCTGCCTCACTTGTGTCCTGTCCCCCAGCGCGTACTCCGGCAGCAGCAGTTCACCTCCCTGGAGGAGAAGCCGCAGTTTCCCGGAGCCTCAGCCGACTTTGTGGACAAGCTGGATTTTATCCAGCCCAATGTGATCTCGGGGATCCCCATCTACCGGGTCATGGACCGGCAGGGGCAGATCATCAACCCGGATGAAGATCCCCAGGTGAGCGCGAGACGCTGGCGGGATCGGGGGGGTCCCATCTTCTCCACCCCACCCGTGTAGGATGGTCCCCAGGGCTGTCCCCCTCAGCTGGACACACGGCAGGGCAGGATGCACCTAGTCTGTCCCCCAGTGTCGTGTTAAAACAATGCTCTCCTACCCCTCTTCCCCTGCATTTCACCCCATTGCTTCCCACCCCTCGCTACCGCCCTGCGTGGGGCTGGACCCTGGAACGTCTGCTAGTTGTTACCATGACCCCCTGTGATGGATCCACACACCAGAGCAGCGCCTCCTGCTGGCCATTTCAGGGATTAGTTCTCTCATCCTCTGGCCATGTCACCAGGGGGGACACCAGGGCCCACCCACTACTCCAGGTCCTGGCCCAGGGACCCTGTAGCTAGCAGCCTCCTGCTGCCTCTCCTTAACTTCTCCACCAGAGCTGCTTCAGTTCTCCGCAGCCCCAGCACCTTCGCCCTCCTCTCCGGGCCTCCAGCCAGGAGCTCCCTCTTGTTCCCCTGGTCCCTGCCAGCTACTGCTCTGTCCAAGGCGCTACCTCCCTCCAGCTGCTAGGCGCACAGTCCCCTTTCCTCCTGCTCCCCTGCCCCTCCTTTTTATGTCAGCCTGCTGGGCCCTGATTGGCTGCTCCCTGAAGCCTGTCTCTGATTGGCTGCCCCCTGCGCGACTTCCCTAGGCTGTTTTAACCCCTTCCCTGCCAGCCTGGGGCAAACTCCACATCCCACCCCCCAATCTACCTGGCTGGCGTGGCCGTGGTAACCAAGCGCCTGACCCAGGGGCCCGAACCGTCGCAGCTTCTCCCAGGCATGGGCTGTTCTAGGCTCCATCACCGAGTCGGGATCTCCAGTATGGGAGATGCAGCCCCCAGCCCGTCACCGTTGCTGGGTGTGGCAGGCCCGGCGCTGACCCGGCTCCTTGCCCTCTCCCGCCGCAGCTCTCACAGGAGCAGGTGCTGAAGTTCTACAAGACCATGACGCTGCTCAACACGATGGACCGGATCCTGTACGAGTCGCAGAGGCAGGTGTGTCGGCTGGGGGGCTGCGCGTGCTGGGGGGGGGGGGGGGGTTGGGACGGCAGAGGAGGCCAGGGGGAGGACCCCGGCGGCTCTGACCCAGTCTCCCATCCGACGCTCCTGGTAACACACGCCAGAGTCGCCTTTCTCACAGCTGCGTCGCGTTGCCGAATCCTCCAGTGTGTGGCCCCTGTAGCTCCCACTGCTTGTCGGCGGTCCCCAGCCAGCCAGGCCTCAACCTGGAGTCGGCCTTTCTCGCCCTCCGACGTGAGGTGCTCTGCACTTGTCTGCCTCGGCGTCCGTCCAGCGTGGGATTAGCTCGCGGCAGCGTTAATTTACCACAGCACAGGGCTGGGAGCCAGGACTCCTGGGTTCTCTCCCCAGCTCTGGGAAGGAAGTGGGGGCTAGTGGTTAGAGCAGGGGGGGATGGGAGCCAGGACTCCTGGGTTCTATCCCCGGCTCTGGGAGGGGAGGGGGCCTAGTGGTTAGAGCAGGGGGGGGCTGGGAGCCAGGACTCCTGGGTTCTATCCCCAGCTCTGGGAGGGGAGTGGGGCCTAGTGGTTAGAGCAGGGGGGGGGCTGGGAGCCAGGACTCCTGGGTTCTATCCCCAGCTCTGGGAGGGGAGTGGGGCCTAGTGGTTAGAGCAGGGGGGGCTGGGAGCCAGGACTCCTGGGTTCTATCCCCAGCTCTGGGAGGGGAGGGGGCCTAGTGGTTAGAGCAGGGGGGGCTGGGAGCCAGGACTCCTGGGTTCTAGTCCTGTCTCTGCTGCTGACTCTGTGCCCCCCCCAAGGCACTTCCCTGCTCCGTGCCTGTTTCCCCCACACTGATGAGGAGTGGTGGCCCGTGCCCACCCCTCGCACTGCACCCCCACGGTTACTAATGCCCTGTTCCTTTGCCAGGGCAGGATCTCCTTCTACATGACGAACTACGGGGAGGAGGGGACGCACGTGGGCAGCGCCGCGGCGCTGGATGACACAGACCTGGTGTTCGGGCAGTACCGGGAAGCAGGTGACGGCGAATCAGCCTGGGTTTAACGCCCCTCGTTCTAGCCGCCCTCCCTGCCAGTGTGCCCAGCCAGCGGGGCAGGGCTGTTCCGGGCAGCGGTCACTAGGGGGCGGCGTAAAGCAGCCTCACGGCCATGCTGGCAGGGGAGCACCCGGCCACCTCCCGCCTTGGTCCTGGGACGCGAGGCTAAAGCTGATTTCCAGCCCCTCCCACGTTGGGCAAGTATCGGGGGTAGCCGTGTTAGTCTGTATCTACAAAAACAACAGGGAGTCTGGTGGCACCTTAAAGACTAACAGATTTATTTGGACATAAGTATTCTTGCCGCCAAGTTAAAGAAGTATGGGCTGGATGAATGGACTATAAGGTGGATAGAAAGCTGGCTGGATCGTCGGGCTCAACGGGTAGTGATCAATGGCTCCATGTCTAGTTGGCAACCGGTTTCAAGCCGAGTGCCCCAAGGGTCGGTCCTGGGGCCGGTTTTGTTTAATATCTTTATTAATGATCTGGAGGATGGTGTGGACTGCACTCTCAGCAAGTTTGCAGATGACACTAAACTAGGAGGCGTGGTAGATACACTAGAGGGTAGGGATCGGATACAGAGGGACCTAGACAAATTAGAGGATTGGGCCAAAAGAAACCTGATGAGGTTCAACAAGGACAAGTGCAGAGTCCTGCACTTAGGGCGGAAGAATCCCATGCACTGCTACAGACTAGGGACCGAGTGGCTAGGTAGCAGTTCTGCAGAAAAGGACCTAGGGGTTACCGTGGACGAGAAGCTGGATATGAGTCAACAGTGTGCCCTTGTTGCCAAGAAGGCTAACGGCATTTTGGGCTGTATAAGTAGGGGCATTGCCAGCAGATCGAGGAACGTGATCGTTCCCCTCTATTCGGCACTGGTGAGGCCACATCTGGAATACTATGCCCAGGTTTGGGCCCCACACTACAAGAAGGATGTGGACAAATTGGAAAGAGTCCAGCGGAGGGCAACAAAAATGATTAGGGGGCTGGAGCACATGACTTACGAGGAGCGGCTGAGGGAACTGGGATTGTTTAGTCTCCAGAAGAGAAGAGTGAGGGGGGATTTGATAGCAGCCTTCAACTACCTGAAGGGGGGTTCCAAAGAGGATGGAGCTCGGCTGTTCTCAGTGGTGGCAGATGACAGAACAAGGAGCAATGGTCTCAAGTTGCAGTGGGGGAGGTCTAGGTTGGATATTAGGAAACACTATTTCACTAGGAGGGTGGTGAAGCACTGGAATGGGTTCCCTAGGGAGGTGGTGGAATCTCCTTCCTTAGAGGTTTTTAAGGTCAGGCTTGACAAAGCCCTGGCTGGGATGATTTAGTTGGGGTTGGTCCTGCTTTGAGCAGGGATTGGACTAGATACCTCCTGAGGTCCCTTCCAACCCTGATATTCCATGATTCTATGATAAGCTTTCGTGGGTAAAAACGTCACTTCTTCAGACGTTGGGCAGTGGCTCTGATGCCCGGGGTGGGGGACCCAGGCTGGCTGCACCGGGGATGCCTGCCTGCTCAACCCGGCTGCGGTTCTCTCGGCCCCCAGGCGTGCTGATGTACCGGGGTTACCCCCTGGACCTCTTCATGGCCCAGTGTTACGGCAACACCAGCGACACCGGCAAAGGGCGCCAGATGCCGGTGCACTACGGCTGCAGAGACCGGCACTTTGTCACCATTTCGTCCCCGCTGGCCACGCAGATCCCCCAAGGTGAGGCCCTCGGGGGCTGCTGGGGCCCTGAATCCCTCGAGTGCCCCACAAGCCGTCGGACGGCAGCCACCTCCCAAAGGGGCTGGGGGAAAATCCTGACCCACAGCCCCCTACTAGCCCAGCCCTGGGCTCCCCCCAGCCCTGCCGGTGCCCCTCACTCCCGACCTGCAGCCCTGCCCCCAGCTCTGCCAGTGCCCCTCACTCCCGACCTGCAGCCCCTGCCAGCCCAGCCCTGGGCTCCCCCGCCCCCCCCCCCACAGATCTGTGTTGGCCCATGTTGCATGGCTGACACTCCTCAGCCTGACCCCGAAGCCTACTCCCCGGGCTCCCTCCGAACCCCTTGGTGCCTGTTAATCCCAATCCGCAACCCCCGAGCCTCATGACAGGGCCCGGAGGCAGAGCCCTGCCCCCCTGCTGGCCAGGGGCAAGGGAGGCTCTGGGCCAGTCTCCCCGGCGCCCTGCCAAGGAGCCTGCATTAACCTCTCCCCCCGCCGCTCTGTGCCCACAGCCGTGGGAGCTGCCTACGCCTTCAAGCGGGACAACGCCAGCCGGGCCGTGATCTGCTACTTCGGGGAGGGCGCGGCCAGCGAGGGCGACGCCCACGCCGGCTTCAACTTCGCCGCCACCCTGGAGTGCCCCATCCTCTTCTTCTGCCGCAACAACGGCTACGCCATCTCCACGCCCACCTCGGAGCAGTACCGGGGCGACGGCATCGGTGCGGGGCCGGGGGGCGGCAGTGGGGCAAGAGGGGAGTTGGGGGTCACAGATCCAGTCCGGCACCCCTTGCCAGCCACCTACCAGCCTGCTGTGACTCAACCCAGGCTCTGGGGGTCCACAGGCGCACACTTGGGGTGCAGACCAGTCGCCCACCCTCCCGTGAGAGCCGGAACCCGCTGTCCAGCTGCCCAGCCCCGGGGCGCGACCCCTTCCCACTCCTCCGTCCGCCCCTCTGCCCCCCGTTGGGAAGCCAGGCCGTGCTCAGCCCGGCAGAGCCGCCCGATAGCCCCCTTCAGTGCCCCTCGCTCACTCACCGTTCGGGGGGGTCCTGGGCTCCCCAGCATGGGTCAGCTCCTCCCTTCTCCCCTCCCGGACTCAGCCAGTTATCAGGGCGACCCCCCGCCCCCTTCTCAAGCAATGCCAGGGCAGTGGCTGGGCACTTCGAGTCAATGACCCGCCGGGCGATTCCTTTGCCGCCAGCCTGCAGCGCGTCGGCACGGCTCCTGGTGGGGTTTGCGGCTGGGGAGCCGGGGGGGTTCCCCCTGCAGTGCGCAGAGTCCCCCACTCCGCACGGCTGGGGTAGGGGTAGGGGGGCTGTTTGGGGCTGGCCCCGGGGCTCAGTGCGTGACCGGCAGCGTCTCTCTGCCCCCAGCGGCCCGCGGCCCCGGCTACGGGATCATGTCCATCCGCGTGGACGGGAATGACGTCTTCGCCGTGTACAACGCCACGCGGGAGGCCCGGCGCCGGGCCATCGCCGAGAACCAGCCCTTCCTCATCGAGGCCATGACCTACAGGTGGGGCGGGGCCACGGGACAGGGGGGGGCACCCCCCCAGCAGGGCGGGGCTCACGCCTTGATCCTCCTCCTCCCCCCAGGATTGGGCACCACAGCACGAGTGACGACAGCTCAGCCTATCGCTCGGTGGACGAGGTGAACTACTGGGACAAGCAGGACCACCCCATCTCCCGCCTGCGCCACCACATGTTGGGCCGGGGCTGGTGGGACGAGGAGCAGGAGAAGAGCTGGAGGAAGAAATCCCGCAAGAGGGTGAGTGAGGCGGGTCCGGCCGGCGCCCGGTGTGAGGGAGCTGCCCCACCAGGGCTGGGGAGAGCGACTCCACTCTGGGAGTTAAGAAGAGGGGCAGGCTGGGGGCCAGGACTCCTGGGGTCTCTCCTGGCTCCGGGAGGGGGCAGGGCCCAGTGGGTGGAGCAGGGGGGCTGGGAGCGAGGGCAGAGCAGGGGCGTGGGGCCGGGGGGCTGGGAGCCAGGGCAGAGCAGGGGAGTGGGGCCCAGGGGGTGGAGCAGGGGGGGCTGGGAGCCAGGGCAGAGCAGAGCAGGAGAGTGGGGCCCAGGGCAGAGCAGGGGAGTGGGGCCTAGGGGGTGGAGCAGGGGGGCTGGGAGCCAGGGCAGAGCAGGGGAGTGGGGCCCAGGGGGTGGAGCAGGGGGGCTGGGAGCCAGGGCAGAGCAGGGGAATGGAGCCCAGGGGGTGGAGCAGGGGGGACTGGGAGCCAGGGCAGAGCAGGGGAGTGGGGCCCAGGGCAGAGCAGGGGAGTTGGGCCTAGGGGGTGGAGCAGGGGGGCTGGGAGCCAGGGCAGAGCAGGGGAGTGGGGCCCAGGGGGGCTGGGAGCGAGGGCAGAGCAGGAGGTGGGGCCCAGGGGTGGAGCAGGGGAGTGGGGCCTAGGGGGTGGAGCAGGGGGGCTGGGAGCGAGGGCAGAGCAGGGAGGTGGGGCCCAGGGGGTGGACCAGGGGGCGGGGCAGAGCAGGGGGGTGGGGCCCATGGGCGGGGCCGGGCACATGAGAGCCAGGACTCCTGGGTACTGCCTGGGTCTGGGTGGGGGCGGGGCAGGGCGCTGGCTAACGCTGCCTCCCCCCGCCAGGTGATGGAGGCCTTCGAGCAGGCGGAGCGGAAGCTGAAGCCCAGCCCGCAGCACCTGTTCTCGGACGTGTACTGCGAGATGCCCCCGCAGCTGCAGAAGCAGCAGGAGGCGCTGGCACGGCACCTCCGGCTCTACGGGGAGCATTACCCCCTGGAGCACTTCGAGAAGTGAGGTCCCCGCGGGGGGGGCAGCCCGCTCGCCCCGCCCCCCCGCGCCCGGGGCCTGCCTCGGTTTCCCTTGGCCGGGCCGGGGGCGGGATCCCTGGGTGTGAGCAAGTCCAGTGGGGGGCCACGGTCACTGGGGCAGCGAGCCTGGCCCCCCGGGGGAATTCCTAGCTCAGACAGAGCCCCACCCCAGGCGTAGATGTGCCTGGGCTCGCGCTACCCCATCTCCGGGCTCTCCTGGCCTCCCGCAGGCCGGCGGGTCCCCTCGCTGCCCTGCCTGTGGGCTCCCCAGCCCAGAGTCGGGGCGCCCGGGTCAGGGAGGGTAGGCTTGGGGGTAGGGAGTGGACGGGTGCGTGGGCTGCTTGTCCCTGTAGCCAGGGGAGCTGCCCCCAGGCGGGGGCAGGAGCCGCTTCGCTGCAGGGGGTGGGCACCAGGTTGGCTGCAGGGGGGGGGCAGGATATTTTACTGCAATCTCCTAACTCAGCCTATGGGTCGGCTTTCTAGGCTCCGGTGAGTGGTAGTGGTGGTGGGGGGTGTTGAACCACGGTTCCCGGCAAGTCAGCCAGGCAGAGCCGCTCCCTGGGCAGGCGGCCCCCGGGCGCTGTTACACGTAGGATAGTCGGGGGCTGCTCTGGGGGGGGGGGGGGGGGGCAGCGCCTGTCATGCTGTTACACGGGGGGGGGGACTGGGAAAGCCGGCTCGGCCTTGGCACCAAGGGTCCCTGGGGCCTGGCTGTACCGGGTGCCGGGTGTCAATAAACTTTCTATGTGCTAACAGCTCCGCATCTCCGCGTTCCTTGTACCCCCTCCCCGGGTCCCAGCCGGCCTCAGCCTCCGCCCGCAGCCCTGGCCTCAGGCTGGTGTGTGTGTGTGTGGGGGGGGTTCCCGACCCCGCAGCCGGCCCCGAGAAGTCTCTGCTCCTGGCCGGGATTAGCAGGCGGTTCAGGGTGGGACATGGGAGGCAGGTCGCTGGGGTTACAGGTGGCAGGAGCCCTGGGCTGTGCCTCCCAGGGGGGAGCGTCTCCTGCCGGCACCGGGGGGGGGGGGGGGGGGGGGAGCGTATCCGAGCCCAGCCTGGCGCTCTGACGCCCGGCTGCCCACTCGCAGGGGCGTCCCAGGCCAAGGGTCCCAGCCCCACCGAGTGGCAGTGGGGGTTACGGGGTCGGCACGGGGCGTCCCGGGCCGGCTGGTTAGAGGCTGCGCTGGCCTCGGCGAGAGGTGGACAGAGTGTAACTGTCAGTGCAGCCTCCAGGGGGCGCTAGCATGGGGGGGTTGACACATCCAGGGGCACATGCGGGGGGTTGCCCTGTGCCCACATGCGACTAGTTCACACAAGGGGCTAGTAGCCAGCCCTGCTCCCGCAGCCCCAAATTCCACCCCCCACCTCTGCCGGTGCCCCTCACTCCCGACCCACAGCCCTGGACTCCCTCCACAGCCAGGTCTGCTGCACTCAGTGGCTGGCCAGGGTGGGGGCAGACGGGGAATTACACAGAGCGGCTCGATTCGCACCCGTGCCAAGCAGCGAGACTGGAGTCCTGCCAGCCACTCTTTAATGGCCCGTCTGGGAACGACAGGGCAGTGCCCCCCCGCCCCCGGGCGCACACAGCTCCCGCCCAGTTCCATGGCCCTGCGCCTGCCTCGCTGCTGGGGGGCCGGGGAAACACAACGGGAGGGAATTTGCGGTTCTGGTGGCAGAGAGCCGAGCCCATGTTTCCGCTTGGCCCGTTCTGGGCCGGCTCAGCCCCCCCCGGTCAGCATTTCAGCTGGGGGTCATGCAGCTGCCGCCACAGCCGCACGGTCTGCTGGGGGCTGCGCCGATGCACCAGGAGCAGCTGGCGGTGCGCGCAGGGGTCGGCCCGGTCTTTCTCGGCGATGTCGAAGGTCTGGAACTCGGGGTGGGCCTCGGCCCGCACCCCCAGCGCCTGGAAGCACAGCCCGGTGTAGACGTCGTCGATGGGGTAGAAGGCCAGGTGCTGGGCCACCAGGAAGAGGGCCGGGGCCAGGCGGCCCGAGAAGATGTAGCCGCCCCCGCCGGCGTAGGCCGGGTACGGCCCGGCGTAGAAGGACTCGGGGATGTAGTACTTGCTGTTGGCCTGGCGGAAGGGGGAGGCGTTGGCCATGACCTGCCCTGTGTAGAGTGTCTGGGCCCGGCGCCCGGTCAGCGGCCCCAGGAAGGCCAGCACCCGCGGCGTGTTGATGAAGACGTCGTCGTCGCCCTTGAGCACGAAGCGGGCGTCAGGGCAGTGCGCCAGCGCCCAGCCCAGGAAGAGGAAATCCTTGAGGGTCAGGTTGAAGAACGTGTCCTCGAAGTCCCACACCAGGACGTCGCCGTAGACCCGGCTCTCGTAGGCGATCAGGTGCCGCAGGTCAGGCTGGTGCGGCCCGTGGGCCGCGCCCATCAGGAAGACGGTGCGCACCGCCTGCCCTCCGGGCTCTCCCTCCCGGCCCCAGGTCTCCCGCACGGCCTGGCGGGCGGCGAAGTTGCCTGGCACGGATTTGATCGCCAGCAGCAAGAAGGTCCGGTTGCCGGCGCACTTGCGGGGCTGGTTCACCAGCAGCGGGAAGCTGCGGCACTCGGCGTGCAGCACGAAGCGCTGATGCTGTTCTGGGTACGAGGCGAAGTCCCTGATGGCGGCCGCCGCGGCCAGCCCGTCCCCGCAGCCCCACGTGCTGTTGGCCGGGCCCCCCTCCAGCGCCCGGAAGAGCCCGTGCTGCTGGCGGTTCCAGTAGGCGTCCGCCTCGGGCACGCTGCCGCGCAGCCGCCGTAGCGAGGCGTTGAGACGGAGCAGCAGCCCCACCGGGTCGTCCCCCAGCGGCTCGGCCAGCGGGAGGGGGGTGGTGGCCCCGGCGGGCTCAGGGTGGGGCAGGCCCTCGGGCTGCTCCAAGCTCCAGTCCATGTAGGCCTTCAGGGCCAGCAGCGTCAGCAGGGCCAAGGCCACCGTCAGCAGCTTGGTCCCCTTCATGGTCGTCCGCCATCACGGAGCCTGCAAGGGAGGAGGAGGGTTTCATGTTTGTATTTTGTATCATTTCGACTGAAGGATAAAGACTAAAGAGATCATCACGTAGCCCGTATCAAACGTGTGGCGGTGTGATTTGTGATGCCAGCCACCCTTTCTGAACGGCCGAATGGGCCATTGGGAGAGATGCATCCGCCATTATCTCTCTGTGCAGGGCTGCCCAGAGGATTCAGGGGGCCCGGGGTAAAGCAATTTTGGGGGCCCCTTCCATTAAAAAAAGTTGCAATTCTATAGAATACTATATTCTCGTGGGGGCCCCTGTGGGGCTTGGGGTCTGGGGCAAATTGCCCCACTTGCCTACCCCTCTGGGCGGCCCTGTCTCTGTGTCTGGGCTGATTTCAAGGCAGACACAGACCTGGGAGGGTCACCCCTTTGCTGTAGGTTTAGCGTGTTAAAATAAGTCAAAAAAGGCCCGGATTGTTGTTCTTCTGCATTGCAACTTGATGTTCCGGTTCAAAATGCTCCGTGTGAACAAATTCTGGTTTGTGTGCAACTGAGGAACGGGTGTTGAGAGAGAAGCGTGAAGGCCTTCGCTATCAGAGGAGGGCAGGCTGACGACGCTAAAGATGAGATGGGGACAAGAGAGCTGTGGTCAAACCCAGCCTGGGGTAACTCCCTGAGAGACTCGATGGAAGAACCAGGTAAAGGCTGAGAAGGACAATTTCAGAAAACAAGCCCTCGTCAAACAACAATTGATCACAGCAGGACGCTGCAAAACTCATTGGTCCCGATGAAGGAAAATCACTATGTAAACGGGGCCTTGCCAGGAAACTTCGTCCTTTTTTTTTTTTTTTTTTTAACTGGAGATATCCCATCTCCTACAACTGGAAGGGACTCTGAAAGGTCATCGAGTCCAGCCCTCTGCCTTCACTAGCAGGACCAAGTACTGGTTTTGCCCCAGATCCCTCAGTGTCCCCCTCAAGGATTGAACTCACAACCCTGGGTTTAGCAGGCCAATGCTCAAACCACTGCGCTATCCCTCCCCCAAGACTTTCCCGGAGCATCGTGTCGTGACCGACGGAGCCCGGCTCCTCCCTACCCATGATCAACCAAGCTGGCCACAAGATTGATCCGGACTCTGGACTGGTAACTAGACCATCGATTGGCGGGAGTATGTGCAGTGTGATTAAATGCATATGCTAATTGTATCTCCAGTAAACGCGGCATGTTGCCTTTTCCTCTGAGAAAGATCCTGTGTACGTCTTATAGGCATATCAGCCGAGAGGGGGTGGTTAGGAAACAGGGCTCGGAAGACTGTGGGGTCTCTCACCTGCCTGAACGCTCTCAGTTCCCTCGGGCAACGGGACTCTTCCTAGCTTTGTGACGTGCGGCCACGTTCCACCCCAGAGCTGGCTGCATCTCGATGCTGTGGAGACAGCCACAGGAACAGAAGATTATCAACGTTTGTGGAGGAACCTGCCCGGCCCCAGGGCTGATGCCGAAGGAGCGGCCGAGGAAAGGGGGAATGGCCGAGGAGGAAGAGTCCGTGGTGCTCTCACGGCCCCGGCTGCGCTGTGGGCATTGGAGCACAGGGCAGTTCCCTTTAGAAGCCAGGCAGCTGCTCCTCATACTCGGTTTTGCATCACCACCAGCTCCAGGGTTTGCTCATCTCCACGACTGGTAGCTGGGACAGTGGCGGCATTTAAGTGGGGCGCGAGAGTCCCCCTGGTCCGTGCCTTCCACTTGGCCAGTCCCCTGACGCCTGCCTCCTCTCCCAGCCCCCGGATGTCCCCTGCTCCCCAGGGCACACTGGGCGGGAGAGGGATGTCCCTTCCGGCCCTGAAGCAGGAGATCTGACTGCCGGGATAGGCTGGTGCACCGCCCAGGTTAGCAAACACAATTCCTTGTAGCCCGAACAAGCCTCGCACGTAAAAGATTCTGTAGTGAGACGCAACACGCTCGTGTCACCGCTAAAAGGGCCTTTTTCTAGGCGGTTACTTCACGTTCATGGAGAAGGTGAAAGGGGGCGAAACACACCCAGAAACCGTATTTAATACAGACCCCTCCCCTGAACTCCTAGGCCAGACTCCATAGCCACGCCGATTAGAACAGCCCAGGGGGTCGCGAGGTTATTCCGTGGGGGGTCGTGAGCTGCCAGCCTCCACCCCAAGCCCCGCTTCGCCTCCAGCATTTCTAATGGTGTTAAACATATTAAAAGAATGGTTTGCGTTTACAAGGGGGGATCACACTCGGAGGCTCGCCGGGGGACGGGGTCACCAGTACACAAGTCTCAGACCCACTGCACTAGGATAAGCACCGTGTGGCGGGTTCCCGAATTGCTCGCACGGTGCATCCGTACAACTTACAGAGCCGGCTGGAAACCGAGCTGGAGGGACAGTCAGTGGAGCCCATCCGAAAGCAGGCCCTGATTCAGTTTAAACCATCTGGGAGACCAGACGCACCCAAAGAAATGGGAGCCGGATTCGATTCTTGACCCGGATTATAGTTGTTGGGATTCCCCCCACCCCCCCTTCCCGAGATCTCAGCTTGACTCGAGCCGGGCCCTGGGGGGATCTTTATCGGACATCCAGCCACTGCGCTGGGCTGCTCGGACGCAGACGCAGTGGGGTGGGTGCAGGGAACATCCCAGCCCCCAAGAACCCCGCATGGCCTGGCCGAGCCGTTGCATCAGCCCTTTCACGGTTGGCTTGGGGCTGTAGCAGAGAGCACGCCCTGGCCACGCACTGTCTGTGATTCAACTTCCTCTTTGGCTCATCTCTATTTTCGTAACTGGCGGTCTCCCGTGTTATCTAGGTCCTAGTCAGCCGCACCCTGGGTGGTTTCCTTCTACGAGCGGCCGCGGATGGCGTCTTTCGAGCCTCCTGACGTATTTATATCTTTTGTTTAGCACAAAAGTCCAGTTTCCAACCCACTGATTCATTGACCTCCCAATTCCTAGCGTCCAAGGGATGAGCCGCCCCCCGTGTTAATGACTCACCTCGGGCCAGGCCTTAGCTACAAAGGCCCAGCGTTGCCCTGACCCATATATGGCCTTTCGGGTTCCCATGACAAAGCATCCAGTGTTAACATTTCCATCACTTCTTTCTTAACCCTTCCTCTACGTCAACACAGCCGGACCGCACAGACCCGGCAAAGCAACCTCCCTGCAAAGGCCCCCCGAACACCCGCTTTGCAGCATCCCGCGGCGCGCGAGCCCCCAATAACCGACCTGTGGTTCTCGCCTTCGCTGCTCGGCTAAATCCCGGCCTTTAGCCTAACTCTGCCCACAACCGCAGCAAACTGCCTTGTGTTTGCCTGCTTCCCCCCTGCATGTGCCCAGCTTACGCGCGGACACCGGCACCTGCCCTCTAGCGAGCGCACAATGACCCACGAGACGGGGGCGACATACTCGTCCAGCTGCCCCCGCCGGTCAGCCACGCACACCGTCGCCTCCCTCGTCGCTTTGCCGGACACCCCCTTTGCTGAGACCTCTCCCACTAAATAACGACCAGGGTCTGGGCCCTAACGGGTCTTTCACAGCGATTCCCTGTCAGGCTTCCCCACCCCCGGTGGTTCGCTCCTATCGGCGGACGCTCTACTTGTTAGCCAGGACAGCAACCTGCGTTCAACCCCCAGCTCTGCCACGGATCCCTTCGGTGACCTCGTCACGTCACATAATCCATCTGGGCATCAGTTTCCCCATCTGTAAAATGGAGCGAATCCTTCCCTACCGGCACCTCTTCTTGTCTATTCGGACGATCTGCTCCCCAGGGCGGGGCCTGTCTGGTACCAGGTGTTTGTACAGCACCTGGTGCAGTTCGGCCCCGATCCTGGGTCGGGATTTCTAAAGGGCACCATCAAATAGACACTCAAAGCGTCTTCACAGACCCTGTCCAAGCCGCTCTCGCCGGGCGCTGCCAGCCTGCCGGAGCTTTAACAAACACACACCGGATTAAGAACAGGAGGACTTGTGGCACCTTAGAGACTAACAAATTTATTTCAGTATAAGTTTTCGTGGGCTACAGCCCACTTCTTCAGATGCATAGAGTGGAACACACAGACAGAAGATATTTATCCATACAGAGAACATGAAAAGGTGGAAGTTCGCAGACCAACTGTAAGAGGCCAATCAGTTGAGATGAGCTATCAGGAGCAGCTGAAGAAAAAACGTTGAAGTGATAATCGAGATGACTCATAGAAGGTGTGAGAACTTAACATGGGGGAAAAAATTCAATTAGTGCAATGACCCAACCATTCCCAGTCTCTGTTTAGGCCTAAGTTAATTGTGTCTAATTTGCATATTAATTCGAGTTCAACAGTCTCTCTTTGGCGTCTGTTTTTGAAGCTTTTTTGTTGCAAAACTGACACCTTCAAGTCTGTCACTGAGTGATTAGAGAGGTTGAAGTGTTCTCCCACTGTTTTTTTAATGTTATGATTCCTGATGTCAGATTTGTGTCCATTAATTCTTTTGCGTAGAGACTGTCCGGTTTGGCCAATGTACATGGCAGAGGGGCATTGCTGGCACATGATGGCATATATCACATTGGTAGATGTACATGCCTCCAGCTTCCATCCAGGACACACCACACGATCCATTGTCTACAGCCAAGCTCTAAGATACAACCGCATTTGCTCCAATCCCTCAGACAGAGACAAACACCTACAAGATCTCTATCAAGCGTTCTTAAAACTACAATACCCACCTGCTGAAGTGAAAAAACAGATTGACAGAGCCAGACGAGTACCTAGAAGCCACCTACTACAAGACAGGCCCAACAAAGAAAGTAACAGAACACCACTAGCTGTCACCTTCAGCCCCCAACTGAAGCCTCTCCAGCACATCATCAGAGATCTACAACCTATCCTGAAGGATGATCCTTTACTCTCACAGATCTTGGGAGACAGACCAGTCCTCGCTTACAGACAGCCTCCCAACCTTGAGCAAATACTCACCAGCAACCACACACCATACAACAAAAACACTAACCCAGGAACCTATCCTTGCAACAAAGCCTGCTGCCAACTCTGTCCACATATCTATTCAAGTGACGTCATCATAGGATCTAACCACATCTGCCACGCCATCAGGGGCTCGTTCACCTGCACATCTACCAACGTGATATATGCCATCATGTGCCAGCAATGCCCCTCTGCCATGTACATTGGCCAAACCGGACAGTCCCTCCGCAAAAGAATAAACGGACACAAATCTGACATCAGGAATCATAACATTCAAAAACCAGTGGGAGAATTCTTCAACCTCTCTAATCACTCAGTGACAGACTTGAAGGTGTCAGTTTTGCAACAAAAAAGCTTCAAAAACATACGCCAAAGAGAGACTGTTGAACTCGAATTAATATGCAAATTAGACACAATTAACTTAGGCCTAAACAGAGACTGGGAATGGTTGGGTCATTGCACTAACTGAATTTTTTCCCCCCATGTTAAGTTCTCCTCACACCTTCTATGGGTCATCTCGATTATCACTTCAACGTTTTTTCTTCTGCTGCTCCTGATAGCTCATCTCAACTGATTGGCCTCTTACAATTGGTCTGCGAACTTCCACCTTTTCATGTTCTCTGTAGGTATAAATATCTTCTGTCTGTGTGTTCCACTCTATGCATCCGAAGAAGTGGGCTGTAGCCCACAAAAGCTTGTGCTCTAATAAATGTGTTAGTCTCTAAGGTGCCACAAGTACTCCTGTTCTTTTTGCAGATACAGACTCACACAGCTGCTACTCTGAAACACACTGGATTGTAACGGGTCCAAGTAACTTGCGCGGGGCCGTTTTCTGCTCTGACGCCCGGTCCTGGCCGGGGCGGAGACCGGGCACAAATCTGGAGACGCGGCGCTGCAGGTGCGGGGCCAGAGTCCTCAGCCAGGGGGGCCGTGCCGCTGTGCGGCCGCCGAGGAGCCAGCCCAGGGGAGTCACGCTGCGTTTCCACCGGGAACCGGAGAGCAGCCGCTGGCACTTGGCTCCCGCCGCGTGCGTGTGTGCGAGAGAGAGAGAGAGAGAGAGATTGATTGGCTGCACATGCTAATTGTTGTATCTCCAGTAAACGTGGCCTGTTGCCTTTTCCCCTGAGGAAGATCCCGGGGGGTTCTTATAAGCATGACAGCCCCACAGGGAGCGGGTGGTTAATGGAGGGGAAGGGCCTCAGTTTTCCCATCTGTACAAATGGGGGCAATGCTGCTGAGTCAGCATCCCCGGCTGTGCCGCCCCCGGCCCAGGGACTGCGGCTCCGCCGGGACAGGAGGTTGGCACCGCATTCGCCGCCCCTTCGCCTCCCCCACCACGGGCACCTCATGGCAATTAGCAGCTTCGTCAAGGCAACGCCAGCGCCCGGCCCGGCCCCTCTTCTGTGCTCCTTTCCCCGGCTCCGGTTAGTCGGGCAGCGGGTCTTCCGGCTGCTCCTGGGACCAACAGGACAACCCCAGAGCTTCCTGACTGGCGCGTAACCCCTGGGGGGCCGGCGCCTTGCAATGCAGCCGGGGCTGGGTTAGGCTGAGATGGGGGGGGAGGCGCTGAGGGATTCCTCCTGCTATCAGCCCTATGGAGCCCCCCCCGGAGCGACTGGCAACTGATTCCCCCTGGAGTCTCCAGGGACGGGGGGGGGGCATGTTAACCGGGCTCCGGGCTTTGTTCTGATCTAGCAAACGACCAGGAGTCGGGGGGGGGGGGGGGGGAAGCAGGTCTTAGGGAAGGATACTGACCAGAGCCTTTGTGGAGATGGGGGCTGGAGTGGGGGGGGGGGGGGTGTCTCTGCTCGGTTTTCTCTCTCGTGTTTTTACCTTACGGATAAAATACGCTTGCTTAGGAAGAAGCAGGTGGTCGGTCACCAGTCACTCTGCGCTGGCGCTGGGGAGCCGGGAATACCGGCACAGGCAGGGGGCTGGCCAGACAGACAGACACGGGTCTCTTCCCCGGCCAGGACCAGCCACCCGCGGGTGGGAGCCATCCCGGAGAAGAAATCCGGGTGCAACGGCCCTGAACTGGGTCAATCCGTTCGCTCCGTGGTACCTTGCGTGACTCAACGCAGGGTTTCCTTCCCGCCTGGGGCGGCCACTCCCCTTGCTGGGTTAGCGACGGCCCGAGGCTGGTCTCTGCAAAGAGACAATCCAAGCCCAACAGCCGGCCGCAAACGCCTGCCTGGGGGCTCCCTTCAGCCCCAGTAGCTCCCCGGGGAGCCAGGAGTTCATTCTGGGGAGCAGGGAGTGGGGCAGGGGTCCCTTGGCCTCATCTCCGGAGAGCCAGCACCACATCACTGCCGAGGTCACAAATCCGTGTGGCTTTGGGATTAGCTTGTTCCCCGGCGGAGCATGGTCAAGCCAAGCTGGTGGGACCCGCTAGGCCAGAGAGAATCGGGTTGGGGAGAGCAGGGGCTACACGGTTCCCACGCGTTGGCTCAGGACTGGATTTCCTGGCACATTCTGGCTGGGGCCGAGCACAGAGACGGTGCCAGTGAATAACAACGGCCAGCCTGCGTCAGACCAAAGGTCCATCTAGCCCAGTGCCAGATGCCCCGGAGGGAATGAACAGAACAGGGAATCACCAAGCGATCCGTCCCGTTGCCCATTCCCAGCTCCTGGCAAACCGAGGCTCAGGACACAATAATACAATAGCATGGACTCTGGGGAGGCAGTTTCTGTTCTTTGTTCCGGAATCGGCCTGGAGACAACCGACCCCCTAAGAAGTTGAGACATAAACCCAGCGTCTAGACAGATCCTCAACACAACACTTTCTCCCTCTTCCTCTCTCTCAAACTCGGAACAAAAACGTTTTCGGTGAAAATGTCAAATTGGACAAACAGCTGACGCTCTGCAGCCCGGCCTGGGGCAGAGACCAGCTGGTCTGCTGGCGAACTCCCCCGCCAGGACTTCCTCTCTGACCTCAGGCCGGTGCCCTGGGGACAGAGGCTGAAAGGGTTTGAAGCACCCGAAGATGCACTGGGCATCTCGTGGGGGCTACCAAGCAGCGAACCCGGGAGCTTTTGAAAATCTCACCTTCGAGAATCTGACCTTTACTCTGCATGCACCTCAGTGCCCCATCTGTACAATGGGCACGACAGCCCTGCCCCACCCCCCGAGGGGCTGGGAGGGGAAATCCGGCAGCCACGGCGGTGATGGGGCCATGTAACTACCACAGGCAGAGTGGGAACCTCCCTCCGCGCTGCTCGCCCTGCCCAGGGGTTCGGCCCCCTCTTCTCACCGACACCCCCAAATCCCCCCTTTTCTGAATGTAACTGTGGCTCAGGGGACTTGGCTGCATTTCTTCTGTCCCCCACCCCCTGATTCCTGTTTTACAGCCTTCCAGAGCCAGAATTTAACCCCCAGCCTTTTCTTATCTCAATCCCCTGCCCAGGGGCACAAGCTGAGACCAGCCCCTCTCACCAGGAACGCACAGGCCACCCCCAGGGCAGGTCAGAGCTCTGCCCGGGCTAGGAAAGGGGCCATCAGAGCTCCTGTAGGAAACTGCCCCCCAAATAGCACCCCTGGGCTGCGGGTCGGGAGTGAGGGGCACCGGCAGGGCTGGGGGGGGGGGGTTAGGCTGGGATAGCAGAGGGGCTGCGGGTCGGGAGTGAGGGGCACCGGCAGAGCTGGGGGGAGTCCAGGGCCGGGGTAGCAGGGGCTGCGGGTTGGGAGTGAGGGGTAGGGGCACAGCTGGGGGGCTGTAGGGACGCTGATGCAGTCCTGGGGGTGCTGGGGAGCAGGTCTCAGCCCCCCGGAGCAGGGCTAACCCAATCTTCCTGCTCAGCTGGGCGGGGGGGGGATTCAAAGGGAAGCTTTGGGGTGTGGCGAGGGGGGGTAGCTCCTCCCCCCGGCTCAAAGCCGCACCAGCCGCTCCCCGCAGCCCTCCCAAGGGCCCGGCCCGGGACAGGACCAGCCCGGCCCCATGCGAGCGCCAGGCCGGGGGGGGTCCTTTCTGCCGGGAGCCCACGGAGAGGGGCCATGGTCGGGCCTCAGTTTCCCTCCGGGTTTCTCGACCGCTTCTCTCCTCTCCCCCCGCGGCCCCCGAGCTCCCGCCCGGTCCATCCTCTTCCCGCCCCGCGGTCGGGGGGCTGCGAGCCCCGGGCCCCCGCCCCGCTCTCACCTCCGGGCGACGCGGCGCCTCTCCCCGGCCCCGGCCCGGGCCCCCCACTCGCTCGTGCCCGAATCCGCCGGCCCGGCTCGGAGGCGCCCCCGGGATCCGCGGTGGTTCTGCCGAGCCCGGCGAACCCGGCCCCGCCCGTGGGCAGGGAGCGCCCCGGCCCGGCCCCTGCCCACGCCCAGGGAAGGGGGCGGCTCCCAGCCACGCTCCCCGGAGCTCTTCCTCCCCCATCACATATTCATGGGGCTGAGGCGGCTCCGGCCCCGGGGGGCCGCCCCCGTCCACACCCCCAGCCCGGGGTCGCCTCTTGGCTCTCAGCCCCCCGGGTTTGGCCCCGGCCGCCGCCCCTTAGTGTGGACGCGTTTCCCCGGCGCCGGGCGGGGCGGGGAGAGATGCGGGTGTGGCCACCCAGGGAGCCGGGAGTCTCCTCCGGGCCGGGGCGGGCGCAGCGCCCGTCCCCGTGGCGTCCGGGCGCTCCCGGGTCAAAGCAACGGCGAAGGTCCCGCCGGGTTCCGGCCCCCGGCCCCGCTCTCTTCTGGGGGTCAAAATCCAGCCCGGGGCCTTGCCACAGCGCGCGGCGCAGGAGGAGGAGGAGGAGGAGCCGCGCCCTGTGGGGAAACTGAGGCAGGGAGCGAGGCGCGGGCTTGCCAAGGCCTCGAGCAGAGGATGACAGAGCCCGGGCGGCACCCGGGGCCCGGACAGGGTCAAGCTGAACCAATTGGCCGCAGCCGAGCCCCCCCCCCCGCTACAAAACTGCTCCTGCCCCGGCCCTGCCTGGCGCCCTGGGGCCACGTGCGATGGGCACCCACGGAGCAGGGCCAGGGGGACCCTAGGGACCCAGGTCCTGACGGCGGGGCCTAGGCACAGGCCGACGTTTATTCTCACGCTGCAGCAGCTGCGAGAAAGGGGAAGGGGGGGGTAAGCGTGGGGGTCCCGGCCTTTACAACATACACAAGGTTTCCGGATTGCAACTTGTGGTGCAGAAGTTGGTGTCTCAACCGCCCCCCGCTCCACCAGCCGGCGCGAGGTTCCCACCGCGGGGAGATACCCCCCCCCCCGCAGCGAGGGGCAGCGTGGGGGAGGCTTAGCCCCCCCCCCCGGCCTTTGATACCCCCCACGGCAGGCGGCCCCGAACCTGCCCTTTGCAAAGCCCAGGGGGCCACAGCAGGAGAAACCTACGGGTCCAGGCTGGGGCCCACGGAGCAGCCCGGCTCGTCACTCGCCCCCCAAGAGATCTCATGTGGCCAGCGCCAGGGTGGGGGCAGACGGATGAACGCCGGGGCTGGGAGAACCCTCCCGTGGCGGCAGCGAGCGTCCACACTGCAGCCGTGCCGTCGAAGCGTGTGAAGCGGCACCAAAGCCCTGAGGGGGGCGGAAGGAAGGGCTGAGAAATGTCGAGTAGGGACGTCTGACTTCCCCGAACACACCCGCCGGCGTCACCCAGGCCACGAACAGGCAGCAGGTTGAAGCGAACCGGGGGACTGACTTCACCCGACAACCTGCGGAACTCCTCGCCAGGGGATGATGCGAGGTAGAAGTAGGTTCAAAGAAGAACGAGATCAGTTCCTGGAGGGCAGGGCCATGAACGGCTCTTAGCCAGGATGGTCAGGGAGGTAGGCCCGTGCTCTGGGTGTCCCTAAGCCTCAGGCCGCCCCGAGCTGGACCTGGACATCAGGGGCCGGGTCACTCAGTAACTGCCCTGTTCTGGTCATTCCCTCTGAAGCAGCCAACGCTGGGCACGGTCAGAGACAGGACGCTGACCCAGCCTGTTCTCCAGCCCGTGAGGGCTTCAAATCCAGAGCGGGGGGTGAGAGACTTCGGCCAAACAGGCGTCCTGCCACAGGGGCCGTGGGGTGACCCAGCAAGTCCGACTGGCTGTACAGGCCAGGTGGGGACAACCTGGCGGCCCCTTCGCCCCAGGGGGGGTGAGGCAGCCGACATCCCGCAGGAAACACCGCCCCCTTCTTTGTAATGCAGCCCGGCCCCCCACCCCCAAACCGACGCAGGATCAGCCCCCAAACCACCTGCCAAGGAAAGGAGAACGCGCTGGCCAGGGGCAGGCTGGGCTCCCTCCTCCCCCACCCGCAACCCCCCGGGCCCCAGCGTTGGGAGCCGGGGGGCGAGTTACAAGGCCGGGGGCTGAGGCACCCGGGGGGCAGCGATCGCTCCCGGCCTGGGCTCCGGCCAGACAGGCACCCGGAGGCGATAACAGGGCTTGAACCACGAACCTGCTGCTAAAAATAAACAGCCTGTCAACGCTTCCCCTCCGCCGGAGCCAGCGGTGTCTAGTTCTGCCTTGGCTGGTTCGGGGGGGGGAGGGGGCTGGGAGCCAGGACTCCTGGGTTCCATCCCCAGCTCTGGGAGGGGAGTGGAGTCTAGTGGTTAGAGCAGGGGAGGCTGGGAGCCAGGACTCCTGGGTTCTCTCCCCAGCTTGAGAACGGACTCACTCTATGACTATGAACGAATCACACCTTGCTGGGCCCAGGGTGCTCTCGAGGGGGCTGTGGTTGAGTCATACTGGTGAGGCTCAGAGACTCTGGGGTCGGGTGCCCCCAGACACCGCCACAGAACGAGCGGCAGGACCGTGCCAGCCCCTTTCCCCCGGGCACGAGCTGCTGGACGCGCTCCAGGCTCCTCCACTCAAACCCCAAACCACCAGCTGCAAAAACGCCCAAGGGCTTTCAGAACACACCCCCAAGCCTGCGCCAGGCTCGGCACGCGGGCGCCAAGCACCCAGCAGGCAGCTCCCTTGGGCAGCTGATGCCCGAGACAAAAGCTAACAGGGAACAGAAGCTTTCCAGAAACTAATGGGCTCCCTCGGGGGCAGAGACACGTGGACAGATCATTCGTCACCCACTGCGGCTGGCGCGCGGCCCGGCCACCTGGCAGGGGCAGGCGAGAGACACTTCTCCCCAGGCGCCGTCCTGCCGGCGGCACCGTGCCGGGCGACGGGCAGCAGGGAGTGGAGCCCTGGCTGGAGGGACAGGGAGGGGAAGTCAGAGCTGGTGTTGGACCCGCGTTGGAGCGAACACTGAGCTCTTCTTCGGGGCCCGTCCAGCGCGCCGGGAGGCTCCAAAGCACCTCTCTCCCCCAGCGGAAACGGCTGCAATAAAAGCTCTGACCTGTCCCACATCCTGGGACCCCCCCAGGCCCTTGCCAGTCCTGCTGGCGGAGGAATGCCAGGCAGGCCGGGAGGCGGCGTTTATCCAGGCCTGTGGGCGGGAGAGGGGGAAACGGGGGCGGGAGAGGCTCCCCCTAGGAATATTAAGGCCCATCCAACTCTCTGCCCTCCCACCTCACCCGCCTGCCCTCAAAGCGACCTGACACAGGAAGGGGGTTGTGGCGGCTGTCGCTTCTTCCCAGGATGAAGATGGCCGGCGGAGGGGGGGAGCTGTTTGTTTCCTGCCCGGTGCGGCGTCGGGAACATGCCGCACGGTTGTGCTCCGAGAACTTTCTCGGCCCAAAGCAAAAAATCTTCCCTTCTCCCAGGTCCCTTCGAGCCATTCCAGGCTCCCGGCCGGCCCAGACGCCGCCCAAACCAAACCACCCCAGCTGGGGGGTTCGCCCGCTGAGCTGCAAAGGCCCCCAGCCTCCCGGCCGCTTCCATCCCGGTATCCCCAAGTTCTCCTGCCACTCGGGCCTCTCCCCGCAAACAAGGACGCGAGAGCAGCGCAGGGAGAGGCCTTTAATGACCACAGCGCGGTTCTGCCGATTGCAAGCCCTGTCCTATGGGAGACCAAAGCAGGGGGGCACGGACCACCCAGCCACACCCACAAGTCTACGGCGACGCTGGGGTCCTTCGCGGTCCGTGATCGGAGGGTGCTGAGGGGAGCGCGGCTTGCGGCCATCTCTTCCCGCCCTCGTCGATCAGCGTCAGGGCAGCCAGGCATCAGGCAGGGATCTCCCCAGCTCTCCTGTCCCCGCTGGGGACGCCGGGCTCCTCCCTTCCGTCACTGCTTGTCTGGGCGCCAGCAGCCGGGGCCAGCCCCACCACCTCGCACCGGGGCAGCATCTCCTCCACCAAGATCCGGATCAGCCCTGGGGTGGGCACTGAGGGCAGGTGCGAGAGGTCGAGGCGCCGCAGGTTCCTGGGGAGGGCGACGGGGAGAAGGGATAAGAATGAAACAGAGCAACGCTGCTTCTAATATCCCAGCCCCTCTGTGCGACAGACTGACTCAGCTCGAGACCCACCCAGCCCCCGCCGCCCCCATCCTCTCGCCAAGCCCCGCTGGCCCATAAGCCCACGTCCTCCCCTCAACGGATGCTCGACGCAAGGGAAGAGAGTGTCCAGGGCTGGATTTTCTCCCACTGGAAATGCAACGGGAATCAGTTCCACAGGGAGACAGGCACCAGCGAACCTTTAAAACCCAGCCCTGGTCCTTTGGCCTCAGGGGAAGGAGTCGGGTCTAGTGGTTAGAGCAGGGAGAAGTGTGGCCTGGATGCCTGGGTTCTATTCCCAGGTAGTGCACTCCCTGCCCGGGCCTCAGTTTCTCCACCGGGCGGATGGGGAGCTTGGAAAGTGCTTTGATGTCTTGGGGCGAAGGGGACGGTCGGCGTCTGCAGGAGAACAGCTCCCGTCAGGAGAGGCACTGTGGAAGTGAACCCAGCGCACAGGGCATCTGCGTGTCTTGGCTGGAAGAGGTGGGCACTGGTACAGTCCTCGGGGAGCCGGAACAGGCGTCGTTTCCACACACGTTAGGTGAAGACCGAGCGGGTTTCTCCGAGCCCCATTAACGCTGCCTGGCCCTCGCGTTAGCTCCCACGTGGGCAGAACACGCCGTTCTCCCCAGCCAGGTGCACCCGGGGAGCAGCCACCCACCTTCGCGGCACACGCCCGAGGAAGAAAGGGGCCGGGATCTGCCCGCACCACACCCAGGTGATCCGCGGTGACTCATCGGCCCCAGTGGCAGCCTGTGTGCCAGCATTCCCGGAGACGCCCACGGCCGAGCGCCGCCGGGAGATTTCACCTGAGTGCGACTCGGCGGATCCCCTGGCTGGCGCAGCTGCGCTGTCCGAGGGGCGGGGCAGGAATAACCATCACGCTCCCGGGCTCTTCCCCAGCGCACTCACCCGAGCAGCTCAAAACCCTTTATGGCTAATTAGCCGGGCCGCACAGCTCCACCACAATGCCCTCCCTCCCAGAGAGAGACACTGAGGCACAGAGCGATAGTGAAAGTGAGGGATAGTGCCCAGGAGCTCTGACTCTCCCCTGCACTAACCACTAGACCCCACTCCCTTCCTAGAGCTGAGGGTAGAACCCAGGTGTCCCTGCTCTAACCTCTAGCCCTCCCCTCCGTCCTAAAGCCAGCCTCCGAACCCAGGTGCCCCGATTCCCCGCCCCGCGCTCTGACCACTCACTCGAGTAGGTGGAGACAAGCCAGCCCCCGCTCCGTGACCTGGGGGCACCCAGCCAGCGAGAGCTCCTCCAGGCTGTCCTTGAAGACCTGCAGCCGGGTTAGGGTCCAGTCGTCAACGTGGGGGCAGCGGCTCAGGTCCAGGGATTTCAGCGCCGTCAGCTTCACTGCAGGTGCGGAAAGGGAAAGGAGGGTGGAGCCGGGGACCCCAAGCCCAGTGGCAACCGGCCAGCTCCCCCCCCCCAACCCCAATCTCGTTACCCGCCCTTAGTGAGTTCTTCCGAGGTGACCCCCGGAACTTGAATTTTGCCTCCTCCCACAGGAGGTGGTGCTTCCCAACCTACCTCTCGCCCGGCGCCCGCGCCCCAGCAATGGCAGGTGCTCAGCCGCTCTGGAAACCCACCCCTTTTATCTGTCACCTGAACGTGCACTCCAGTGCCTAGCAGCGAATAGGTCCAACAGCTGGAGATGGGGCACTAGATAGGGAGGGCTCTGAGCTAAATCTTCCCCAGGTGTCTGGCTGGCGGGTCTCACCCACATGCTCCAGGTCTAACTGATCGCCAGATTTGGGGTCAGGAAGGAATCCTCCACCACCACCACCAGGTCGGCTCGGCGGAGACCCTGGCAGGTTTTCCCTTCCTCAGCCAGAGTGGGTGAGGGTCTGTGGCCTGCAACAGGAGGTCAGACTAGATGCTCCCTTCTGGCCTTGGTATCTCTGAGCCCACTACGCGCCCAGGCGAAGAAATGCTGGCCAAGGGTGGTAGAGGAGGTGCGGAATCGTAACTTGATGCAACACAGGCCTCAAAGATCCGTTTGGCTGCTACCAGCAACCTGAAAAATAATCTCTGCGAACTACAACGTGGCCAGATATTCAACATCCACAAGGAAAGCCCCGATTCCTTCTCTCTCCTCCCGCAACTCCGGTCAGAGGCTGGTGGATGAAATACAAGTTCCAGGGCAATAAATACCAAACCCTCGTTTTTAGGAGTAGCACCGAGAGACATAAGCCGGGGCACTGGGTTCTCTCGAGCGTTGGAAGAACTCGGTTTCGATCAGCACAGGTCGATTTCACCAGATGCGATGATCAACACGCAGAGCTCGGCAAAGTGCGAAAAACGCTGCTTGAGCGTTCAATTGACAGCGAGTTACTTCATCCGTTTTGACACGTGATGCTGCCAACGTGTGATTTAACGGTTCTAAAGCTTTAACTTCAATCTCAGCATTTCCTGCCATTAAGTAACCTTCGTCTGATCCCCCCCTTTGTCTGACCCCCCCCTTTGTCTGACCCCCCCAGAGTTTCCCACAACAGTAAATATTCACATCCAGTAAAAAAAATTAAAAATGCTTAAAAATAACCATCGACCTTCTCCATCAAACTGATCAAATGAAACCCGAGTCCCGTGAGACGCGCAGAACCGCGCAGCCGCCACGACCCCTGGTGATGTAGAGACCAGGAGACAAGCCAATGGCCTATTCCTGAGCTCAGCTGAGGGACGCTCAGAGACGGTGCAAGTGATGCACCGAATTCCCCAGCACACAGCGGGGTGAAATGCTGCCCCCTGCGACTACACGAGGCGTGGGGCGACAGAATCAGGCCCGGCGGCCGCAGGCGAGAACCAGAAACGAGCCAAGGGGTGGAGAAAATCCACCCCTCCCCCCCGCAGCTAGAGACCAACCCAAACCTGGCTCCACTGATCAGAGACCAACCCCCGGAAATTAGGGGGCTGCGTCAGCTGAAGGAAGAGGGGCGGCCTCCTCCTGCCTCCTCTTTGTCTAGCGGCCGAGAAACCGATGAAAAGTCAAACTCCTCTCCAGTTCAAGTCTTGGCAAGTCCCGGCAGGGCTGATTTCGGCCCAGCATGCTGTGCGTCCCTTACAAGGGGAACCAGCTCTTCCAACGCGAGACGGGAGACCAGGACGGGGACACGAAGAGCCACTGGCACAAACTGCTGGTTACCAGGTGGCTTAGCACCATTGCAACCGGGAGAGGTCCTAGCTGTGGCCCGCGGCCATTCTGCCCTGTATCCGTAACAGGCACCATAGCCCTGCCTTCTGGATGTTTTTAACTCCAAGTCCCACGGCCAATGCTGGCCAAAACCACATCCGGTTTTGTCCCAGTACCGGATGGGCAAGGGGGCAAACCTCATAAGAATGGCCGTACTGGTCAGACCAAAGATCCATGCAGCCCAGTATCCTGTCTACCGACAGTGGCCAATGCCAGGTGCCCCAGAGGGAGTGAACCTAACAGGCAATGATCAAGTGATCTCTCTCCTGCCATCCATCTCCATCCTCTGACAAACAGAGGCTAGGGACACCATTCCTTACCCATCCTGGCTAATAGCTATTAATGGACTTAACCTCCGTGAATTTATCTTGTTCTCTTTTAAACCCTGTTATAGTCCTAGCCTTCACAACCTCCTCAGGCAAGGAGTTCCACAAGTTGACTGTGCGCTGTGTGAAGAACTTCCTTTTATTTGTTTTAAACCTGCTGCCCATTAATTTCATTTGGTGGCCCCTAGTTCTTGTATTATGGGAATAAGTAAATAACTTTTCCTTATCTACTTTCTCCACACCACTCATGATTTTATATACCTCTATCATATCCCCCCCTTAGTCTCCTCTTTTCCAAGCTGAAAAGTCCTAGCCTCTTTAATCGCTCCTCATATGGGACCCGTTCCAAACCCCTAATCATTTTAGAAAAGGTTCAGAGAAGGGCAACTAATGCCAGTATATCTTTTTTGAGATGAGGAGACCTCATCGGTACGCAGTATTCGAGATGTGGGCGTACCATGGATTTATAGAAGGGCAATAAGATATTCTCTGTCTTAAAGAAGAGGGCAGTCTGGCTTAACACCCGACACGCTGCCGGGAGCCCAGATCTGCAGCACGCTTTCCAGGTTTGCTGTGCTGTTTTTAACCCCTCAGCGTGAGCTCAAGTCAGTTGACCCAGGCTCTGAGATTCAGCACCACGGGTTCTCCTTTGCAGTGTGGACACACCCTGAGGGGCTCATGTAATCACAGGACTCCAGATGCTGGGACTTTAAGGACACCACCAAATCTTGCCAGACTCGCTGGCAATAATGAGCCCTCAACAAGATCAGTCCCGAAGTGACCGCTAAACACTGGATCTCTGTGTAACCTGAGACCTGGTCTTCACAGATGGCAGCTTTGTGTCTTTGGACACATCTGATTATTTCAGACTAATGCAGACGGATGGATTAGGTTAATCAAATCATTGCCTGAGATAGAAGCTGCTTCCGACTGCCAGGAAATGGACACGCCCTCCCTCCAGCCATACGTTACGAAGGATCTCACAGCAAGCTACACACCCCTTCAACACAGCCACCGGGAACTGCCGTAAGGCAAAAGCACCTGCAATTTACTAAAGCTAGTCCAAGCACCAGGCAACGGGCCACCCAGCCGCACACCATGGCTCCAGGCCTGCCTTTGGATCCACCACGGCAGACGCCGGGACCAACACGCACCAGCCGCGGGATCGTGGCCCCGGCCACTCGCGGAAAAGGCGGGTACAAGGCAAACACCGGGGGAATCGGGTTCTTAGACAAATGAGTCAGGACAGGGATCGCTGGCCCGTGAAATGGGTCTTTGCGGAGCTACTACAACAACAGCACCCAAGTTGTAAGAGCAGGAGAATGCTAAGCCAGACACAGCAGTGACCTCCCGGAAATCAGAGAAGAGAAAAGGGCTTTTCTCCCCATCTCACCCTTCTTTGCTCTCTGGGGTTCTGGCCAGCGACTCTGGCAGGCAGGTTACAGCCACTTCCCGTGGAAGACGATTTCTCAGCCTAAGAAACCCTCAGCACCAGAGTTTACCCAGATCCTCAACCTCCACCTTCCTTGGCTTCCCCTTGTCCATTAAGAATGCGATGTCTCCATTGTGAGCCCAGAGAGGAGCCCGCTACATTACTGCCTCTGACGGGCTCCCAGCCAGGGCACGGGATAAAATATTAAAAGGCACAGGAAGCACGAAGGCAAAGGCCAAAGTGGATTTCAACAGCTCAAAAACTGTGATGCTGAAACGGATGACTAGATTGTAAGAGAGCGTGTGATCAGCTGGTCTGACCTTCTGCATGCCACGGGCCAGAAAACGGCAGAGCCTTTAAACACACACACCACCTTGATTTCAAAATGAGCAGGGCTGGAGAATCCAACACCCCCACTTGGGAAACTGCTCTAGTAAATTACCCTCCCTGTGACAAATCCACGCCTCTGTTCCAGGCTGAATTCGTCCGGTTTCAATGTCCAACCACGGGCCGTGTCCCACCTTCCTCAGCGAGATTGAAGAGCTCGTTATGAAATCGCCGCTTCCCGTATAGATACTTACGGGCTAACGGCAACACCTCTGAACCTTCTCTTTGTTAAGCTCAATAGACAGAGAGTCTGTCACTCCAAGGCAGGTTTTCTAACCCTTCGATCATTCTCTTGGCCTCTTTGGGGACCCCTCTCCCATTGATCAACCTCCTTCCTGACTGGTGGGCACCAGAAGGGGACGCTGGGTCCCAGCAGTGGTCACGCCAGGGCCAGACACGGGGAAAATAACCTCTCTGCTCCGACGGGAGATTCCCCGGTTTATGCAGCCCACGACAGCATTAGCCCTTGTGGCCCCAGCACCAGGCTGGGAATCACATCAGCAGATAAATAGATTGGTACGTCCCCGAATCACCCAGCATCAGTACGGCACCCGGGGATTAGTTAGTATGAAAATGGCCTGGCCTGTCACTTCCCTGACACACGGCCGCTGTCTGAACCTTTCAGTACCAGCCTTAAAGACAAGAAGGGACGGACAGTCTCTGCCTCCAACTAGCAATCCACTCCTCCCAATATGGCCTACAAATTAGACCATATGCTCTATGGTGCAGAGATCGTCTGTGTGTTTGTACAGCGCCTAGCGCCATGGGGACTGGGCCCTGGTGCAGGTGCCTAGGCACTACTGTCGTATAAATGAATAATGATAGCGCTCTGGGATTCTCAGAGGAGAGAAGCATTTCCGCTGCTGTTACAGTAAATGTCTAATCTTTTCTCAAATGTACTAATCTAGTTCTTCCAAGGATATCCTGCAGCAGTGAGTTCCACAGGTTAACTGTATGTGGCCTGAGAAGCGCTCACTCCACGGAGGTGTCCTGGGGACATTCAAGAGCTCTGGGATGAGAGAAATCAGCAAAACTTATCACCCCTGGCTTCATCCTTTGATCTCAAAGCTCTTTACAAAGGAGGTCAGGATCACGATTCCCATTTTACAGATGGGGAAATGGAGGCACCAACACAGCAGCAGAGCTGGGAACAGAACCCAGGTCTCCTGAGTCCCAGTCCGGGGCTCTATCCACTAGCCCGCACTGCCTCCTCCACAAGGAAAGCCACTCTCTGAGCCCTAGCATTTCTGCGCTTCAGAGCGCCCCCAGCTGCGCCAAAGATCCCCCAGAGAAATGCCCTCTGCGGAAGTCCATCGATTTCTACCTAGGTTATCCAGCCCGTCGTAGTTCAACACGGAGCCCGCGAGGTCGATGGCCACCACAGGCACGTCTTGGAGCTCTACGAAATCGTAGCTGAAATTCCCGCGCTGGTCCACACAGAACCAGGTCTCCTGGCCTTGAAACCTGGAAGGAGAAACACCAGCAGTAGGAGAACTGAAGAACCGGGACTTTGCCAAGGGGATTCCCAGGCCAGACCCACATCCCCGAGGCTTGGCTGAGAGCGTCAATACCTCACTCTTCCTCTGTGGGACAGGACGAAGTAGGCGGCGGCAGCGTTGTCTCCGTAGATGCTCTTGATGTAACCGCAGTACCTGGCAAAATGGGGGAGGGGAGGGAAGAAAGGATCACAACATTTTTCAACACGAAAATGGTGCTTTTCAAGGACTATTATTATTATTTAACCTCTGACCTGGAGCAGGCCCCTGGCGTGCTTGGAGCTGTACACATGCAGCCCCTGCTCCAAAGAGGTTACGATCGACTAGAAATTTTGCCCAGAAATATGCACACGGAGCCCGTTGGTTTCAACCCGTGCAGGTCCAGAACGTGTAAATGGATAAGAGGAGCATGAACAGGTTTTTTTGCTCTGCGTTCGTGCAGCGCCTGGCACAGCGGGGCCCTGATCCACGACGTGGGCTCCCAGTGCTACAGTAATAACAAACAATAGGGTTTGGACTCAAACAACCATCCCAAAGTTAAAAACCACTGGAGAACGAAGTCCCAACAGCCAGGCCAGCTTCTCTCCCACACTCTGCCAGGACCAGAGCAACCTGGAGACTTAATGACTCGTGAGCCGCTAGAACCAGAGACCCAGAAAACCCACTGACCGCGCCATCCGCTGGTAACAGCTTCTAACCTTGGGTGCAGGCCAAGCCAGCTGCAAACGGCTCTGCAGCTCAGATGCAAGTCCCCTGCACCAGGGTCTCGAACCTGGGCCCACAAGGTTCACAGATGCAGCCACGTTCCAACCCTCCCCTTGCCTGGCATCCCGACCCAGCTCAGCTCCTGGTGCCTGGCTTGTAGTTCCCGACCTCCAGTTTGTCTCCTGCCCTGCCCCTCTGGTCTCCTGACCCTGCTTCCCAACTAGTGACCGCAGACGCTGGCGCCGACTACTAGGTCAGACTGCCCACGACCCAGTCGTAACAGCTGTGCCTTTGAGTTCGGAGCGCTCCTGAGAAGTGCCACAGAAGGGCTACGTAGTCGTCTTTACAATAGGGCCGGGCAGGGATGGTTTTCAGGCCCTGGGAGAATTTTTGAGATCTGGAAAACGTTTCTCATACAGAATCGAGACAAAAGGGCAAAATCTCCAACACTTTCGCGAGCAGACAAACCGAACAGAAACATGCGGTTTGGCTCGGTGGAAACGTTCTCTTACTTCAGAGACATTTTGCTTCAATTTTGACCTTTTTACTTTTATTTTAGTATCAATTAAGTTACATTTCTAGACCAAAAAGTTGCTTCCAAACGAAAAAAATGAAACTTGCCGATTCAAAAGGTTTTTTCAGCATTTTTGTCCTGCTGGGAAATTCATCAAAACTGACCCTTTCCCATGAACAGCTTCGGTTAAAAAATACAAAAATTGGCATTTTTCACTCAAAAAAAATACCAAAAAATTCCCCACCTAGCTCCGCTCTAGATCTCCCATGAGCGGTTGGTTCTGCACGTCCCCCTGTAGGTACCCGGCAGTTCTTGGCTTCCATAACCGTCCCATTTACAATCATCAGACGCTCAGAAGTTTCTCTTTTCCAAGAAGTCAGTTGCTGGATCAGGTTCTAGCCATCCCTCTCCCCTCCCACCCCCCGGCCCATTCTCGGTTGGGAACACGGAGACGCGGGCTGTACATACGCGTTCTTCCTTCGCAGGTTTCTGTAGCGAAGCGTCGCGCTCCAGCTGACGAGGTATTCGACGTCATAGAACCGGTTGCAGAGGTACTGAAGGATGCCGCCCTTTGAAGGGTCTGGGGAGGCGGCACTGCCGTACGGACGGCGGGCCAAGGCCCTGCATTGCTGGAGCTACAAGACACACGGTTAATCATGTGAACTCCCAGGTAATCAATCGTATTTCCGAGGCCGGGAGCTTGGGGCCTATCAGTGCAAACACCAGAATACAAAGAGACTCCTCTGCTAACGGAAGAGCCCAATTCCTCCCGAAGGGCTCTGCTGGTTCCAGGTTAAATGCGGCCTCTCTGCTCCCAGGGGTCGGAGCCTCACGTGTGCAGCAAAGCACGCTGACCGGTGGCGGCCGCACAGGAGACAGTGACGGTCTGCTGGCTACGTCCTGTGTGATCGCACGGCACTGACTGGCACTGGATTTCACACCTCGGACGGCGGCTCACAGTGTCACACCGGGAGACAACTCTGCCACTGCCGAAACAGCTGGATTCCCAGCCCGGGGGAGCGGCTTTATACCTGCTTCTCATTTACAAGGTTCTTTACCTGGGGAGTGGGAGCCAGGACTCCTGGGTTCCAACCCCTGCTCTGGGAGGGGAGTGGGGTCTAGTGGTTAGAGCAGGGGGGGGGGGGGCTGGGAGCCAGGACTCCTGGGTTCTCTCCCCAGCTCTGGGAGGGGAGTGGGGTCTAGTGGTTAGAGCGGGGGGGGGGGGGCTGGGAGCCAGGACTCCTGGGTTCTCTCCCCAGCTCTGGGTGGGGAGCGGGGTCTAGTGATTAGAGCAGGGGAGGGCTGGGAGCCAGGACTCCTGGATTCTCTCCCGGGAGTGATGTTGCCACAATGTAATGATAAAGAATAATGAAGTTTTAAAAATAAAATTCCAGAAAACAGGTTAGATTTTGTTAAACTTCAATGACAAACCCCTGCTCTGGGTGGGGAGCGGGGTCTAGTGATTAGAGCAGGGGGGCTGGGAGCCAGGACTCCTGGGTTCTATCCCGGCTCTGGAAGGGGAGTGGGGCCTAGTGGTTAAAGCAGGGGGGACTAGGATTCAGGACTCCTGGGTTTCTTGCCCAGCTCTCGCACTTTGCCCTTTCCGTGCCTCAGTTTCCTCTGCGTATAATGAGGATAATAATGAGTCTGGGGGTCAAGAAACCTGGGTCCTATCCCCAGCCGGATCACCAGTTGCTGCCAAACCTTGAGCAAATCCCTTCCCCAGGCTGTGTCTCAGTTTCCCTACAAGGAGTCGTATCCACCTCACAGCTTCATTCATTAGCTGCAGAACCAGCAAGGACATTGACAGGGTTTTAAAGCCGGAAGCATCTGTCTACAGGAGAGACGCAATTAAAGCAGCGCTCGCTACAGCAAAACACCGTCAACTCTCCTGCTGGAGACGCTTCCTGCAGCCACGGATCAGAGCAGCTGGCCCGAGCTGACCGCAAAGAGATCTTTGTTCCGGCCCTTGCCGAGAAACACCCAACCACACAGCAGCAGAGCGGCTCTGCCCCCCCGTGGATCTCCTGGGCTGGAGCCACAAATGGAGGGTCTAATGGGTCTGGTTTTGCAATGTCATCAGCAAAAAGAGGAGGAGGGGAAAAAAGGCCAGCAGAGAGCTTCAGTAAACCCAGGCAGCTGGGAAATTGGGCTGAAGGCGGGGGGGGGGGGGGGGTGGTCAGATTTCCCTGTGCTGAACACGGGACACCTGGTAAAATCAGAGAATCATAGAATATCAGGGTTAGAAGGGACCTCAGGAGGTATCTAGTCCAATCCCCTGCTCAAAGCAGGACCAACTCCAACTAAATCATCCCAGCCAGGGCTTTGTCAAGCCTGGCCTTAAAAACCTCTAAGGAAGGAGATTCCACCACCTCCCTAGGGAACCCATTCCAGTGCTTCACCACCCTCCTAGTGAAATAGTGTTTCCTAATATCCAACCTAGACCTCCCCCACTGCAACTTGAGACCATTGCTCCTTGTTCTGTCATCTGCCATCACTGAGAACAGTCTAGATCCATCCTCTTTGGAATCCCCCTTCAGGTAGTTGAAGGCTGCTATCAAATCCCCCCTCGTTCTTCTCTTCTGCGACTAAACAATCCCAGTTCCCTCAGCCTCTCCTCAGAAGTCATGTGCTCCAGCCCCCTAATCATTTTTGTTGCCCTCCGCTGGACTCTTTCCAATTTTCCCACAACATCCCCACACACACACACACACACACACACACACACACACACACAGGGAGAGGTTACGTGCGTAGCCGCACACACACATTCCCGTACATCTCTCTCACCAACAGACCGGACCCTCCCTGCCTGACGCTCTCCGTCCTCCACCTCTGGCTGGGCCCCCGGGACGGACCTGCCTCTCCTGGTACCTGGCACCACGTCTTCCTGAGGCAACACATGGGGGGTGGGGGGGAAACTTAGGGTCTCACGTCCCTCTCCCCAGATTTCTGCCAGGGTTCACACCAGAGTGTGGCCAGCAGCAGCCCCACACTCCCCAGGGGCAGGACCCAGGGCGAGAGGGGGACTAAGCCCCTGCCCGGGGGAGCTGCTGTGTGCCTGTGGGGTTGGGATAGGAACAGGCTGGAAATCGCTTCTCCACACCCCCCCCCGCCCAAACGCTGAGCTGCCCCGTGCCAGCGCTGTGTGGGGCTTTGACACACGCAGGGTTCGGCTCTTCCTGGCCAGCGCCCCGGGCCGGAGGGTCTTGGGCTTTCCCAGGGCGCCGGCCCAGCCAGAGGAGGTGGGGGAAGGAAGGCGCCTGCCGGCCAGGCTGCTGGTGAGCTAAGCGCTCCGACCAGGGACTGGTTCTCCGCATGGCGCTGGTAGCAAGATGCGCCTGCTGGGGGGGGGGGGGGATACGGAGGAGCAGCAGGGCTAGGGGGGCGAAGCAGGGAGAGGACAGCGAGAGGGGGAGCACGTAAAGGGCCCATGGGTGGGCAGCAGAGGGAACACGTAACCGGCTACTGCCTGGTGCCTGCCCACACTCACCAGCCACCGCAGCGCGCAGCCAGGGGGGCCCTGCTAGCCGAGAGCCGGCACAGAGCGGGGGCTGCGCTGACAGACCAGCAGGGGGAGCGGACGGCCCCACACGCTGCATCTTCGCCCCGTCACCAGCCTTGCACCCCCACCATCGGCCATCAGAGCCCCCTCCTCCACCACCACCACCACTCACAGTTCTAGCCCTCATGGCTGCAGAGGAAAAACTCTGGCTTCAGCATGCGCTAGACTAGAGGCCCAAAACCACCCAGCAGGTTAATCAGAGGAACTCCAAACTCATGATTTGAAATGCCCTGATCCTTAAGCCAATCTCCCGCTCTTTGGGGCTCGCCTCGTGATTTTTTAAACGCTTGAGGTTAGCGCTCCTGAGACTCCCGCGTGGCTCTCAAATACCGAACGCCTTTCCTTTATTCTCTGCCACTTTCACCTGCCGGGTTAAGGTTTTATAGGCAACTGCAAAAATTAACCAGGCTGCAAAGATTTCAGCCAAGAATCCACTTCTTCACCGGAGGACGTTAATGTCACAAGAACAGGGTGAGGTCTCTCAAGGCTAAAGCGCCCTTCACAGCACCATCAAGGTTTGTTTGCTACCATCCCTGCACGGAGAGACAGCTCGCCCAGGCGTTCAGTCTCCACATACAACTAATTTAACCGGAGACCACCAAATCGGAGCTTTAGGTCACTTCCAACCAGGGCTGAATCCAACTCTTTGACCCAGCGATGAAAAGCGCCAGGTCCCTTTCCGGTCGCTCCTAAGCTTGTCCCGAAGAGATCTAGTGACATCTGCTGGCCGGCGCTCTCAGCTCCCTCTTCCCCTGAGGGATTTGGAATTTCAAATCCAATTCCTCAAACCCTCCTCCCTGAGCCTCCCTTTCCTAGCAAAGGCCGCCAGAACGGTTCTCAGCCGCCGTGGACGCACATCACCCACCAGTGAAATGCAGCCCCCTCTGGGCTGGAAACAGCCGCTGTTTCAAAGGGAAACTGTCAAGGTGATATTTGGCCCCAAAAATATTGGGGGGGGGGGTTTCCTAAAAAGCCACTTTTATAAGCAATTCCAAAGGACGCAATTTTAAACAAACTTTGTGTTTGCAGGGGCCCTCCGGGGCCAGTCCACACAACACTGCAACAAGGGCTCCTGCAGTGACACTGACTAGAAACCGACATGAAACTGACACAACTCAGGAAACAGCTGGATAAACCTGGCACCTGGGTCACCCGGGGCAGGCGTGGAGAAGGTCTCGCAGGCGGGCTGCCAGCGCTGGGATCTGCTTCCCGAAGCCTGGCTCTGGCAATGAAAACTGCCGCATCGCACCGGTGAAATCTGGACATTCGGGCTGGTATTTGAGGTCGCAGGGACCACCAGCCTTTCCCAGATCCAGCGTCTGGGGCCTTCTCCATGACCTCTCGCTGCTCACCTGACCCCAAGGCAGGGGTCACTATCTCTGCGGATGGTTTTGAGCAGCCTCGCACACGCGCGAGGCAGCATCCCACCGGGCGGCTCCGTTTAGCCAGGCAGGCTCGGGCCCCCCGCAGCATGCACCCCCCAGGCAATGCAGAACCAGCCCCCCGATGTGCCCAGACCCCGGCGGAGCCAGAGGCAGTGAGAGCGGGAGGGTCCCGGACGCCGAGCCGGCCACGGCTGGCACAGGGTTTGCGGCGCGCTCTGACCGGGGCAGTTCGCGCCGAGGAGCCCGCCCAGGTGATACGTGAGCAGGGGGGCGCTATGGGTGGGGGGGAGAACACTGTGAATCAGGGGCATTATAGGGCAGGTGGCCCGTGGGGACACCAGAGAGCAGGGACCCAGGCACTGGGGACCCTGGGGGGGGGGTTATGAGGCAGGGGAGCAGGGGAGGTGTTATGGGGGCAGGGGGCCCCAAGACCCAGGCAGTGGGGGGGGCATTACAGGGGCCCCAGGGGGCAGAGGACCCGGGGGGGGTGTTATGGGGCGGGGGGGCCGGACCCAGGCAGTGGGGGGGCATTACAGGGGCCCCAGGGGGCAGAGGACCCGGGGGGGGTGTTATGGGGCGGGGGGGCCGGACCCAGGCAGTGGGGGGGCATTACAGGGGCCCCAGGGGGCAGAGGACCCGGGGGGGGGTGTTATGGGGCAGGGGGGTTCGGACCCGGGCAGTGGGGGGGCATTACAGGGGCCCCAGGGGGCAGAGGACCCGGGGGGGTGTTATGGGGCGGGGGGGCCGGACCCAGGCAGTGGGGGGGCATTACAGGGGCCCCAGGGGGGCAGAGGCGTAAGGGGGGCGGGGGGGACCCCGGGTCACCTACCGCCCTGGGCGCCGCCATCTTGGATCGACCACGTGACTCCCGGCCCCGCCCGCCGAGAGGCCGGACCCTTCCCCCCCTCTGCGTAGCCCCGCCCCTTCCTTTAGCCCCGCCCCCTCAGCCCTCCTGTCCCCCGCCCCCTTAGTGATCGGGGGGTCCGGTGGCTGCAGGGGGGGCGGGGCTGGGAGCCAGGACTCCTGGGTTCCTGCCCTGGCTGGGGCGGGGGGGGGGATCCCGGGCGCTATTTGCAGCTCTTACTCCTTGTGCGCCCCTGAGCCACTCGCTTCCCCGCTCCGTGCCTCAGTTTCCCCCCCACACACCTGCCTGTGGGACGCTCTCTGTGCCACTGTCACGCAGCCCAACTGCACCCGGCCGGTGGGTAACGGCCCCGCTGCCCGGCTCTCAAACGGGGGGAGCCCCCCGGCGCCAACCCTCAGCTGGGCCCTCCACCTCGCGGGGGGGAGGGCGTGTGGGGTGCAGTGGGTGACACGCAGCACAGCGTGGGGCCACCGCGCCTCTGTTTCCCCTGGAGTCCAGCTCCCCAGCCGGTGCCATGTGCGGGCAGGGGCCTGCGTCTCGCTCCTCTGAGCCGGGGGGCATCCAAGCCGCCCCCTGCACGAACCCCAGCAAAGCCGGTCGAAACAGCCCCACCTGCGCTCTCTTATAAGCACGCCTGCAGACTCAGTGCCCCCTTCAGACAGGTTGGGGGGCCCAGGAGCAGGCAATGGGGTTTCCTGCCCAGGGTGTGTGGTCTTTCCCCTGGGAATTTCCGCCCGGGTGATCGAGGGAGTCGCTGGAAGGGGCAAGCCGGGTGGCCGCGTGCCAACGGGCGTGGGGACGGGCTGCTTCACCTGCGAACTTTGAGCCCGCGTTCCGCTGCATGCCTGGGAGCCTGGCGCGTTTATTACCCTTTGCCAGGCAGTGCCCAGAGCCGCTCCCCGCGCCGGAGGCCCAGCTCCGTGGGACAGAGGGGAAGGGAATCGGTGCTGCAGCTTTCCCAATGGCTCGGGGGAGCCTGAGAACCGCTCGGTAGCGCTCCCGCTCGCTCGGTAAGGAGGGTCCCTTCAACTGCCCCGGTGGTGCTGGAGAACGGTGGTCAATCGCCGGCCTGTCCTTCCGTCCCCTCCTCCCTCGCCCGGCAGGACGCCTCCCTCCCTTCCCACAATCAGTGGCGCAAGAGCCTTCTCCTTTGCAATCCCCCACCAAACACAACCGACTCCTGGCTTCCCCCTCTAGCCCTGGCCATGCTCCCCCGACTCGGGCCCTTCGCTGTCTCTCCCCCCTCCCTGCAGCATCCCAAGGGCTCTGCTCGGGTGAGACGTGCTAGGAGACGCGTGCCACCCACCTCAGTTCTCCTCGGCCGGAAGGAAGGGGTGGTCAGGAGGGATTAAAGGAGAAAAACTTGGGAGGGGAGAGCAACCCCCTGTGCAAAAAGCCAGGGGTGACAGCCATAGTCCACATCTGCGATAGGGCCCTTTGGAACATGACCCTGTTTCAGGGAGACTCTAACAGAGGTTTCCCCATTTCCCAGACACCCCAGGCCAGCCTCTGGCACCCCGATGGCCGAAAGCCGCTGGATGGAGGAAGAGGGGTCTCTCTTCAAGGGGCTGCCCCCGCTACCTAAAGCGCTCCGCACCCCCCCCACACATGGCCCTCTGGCGGCAGGGGAGCGCCAGCAGGCGCTAGACGCGCGTGGGACAAGCAGCCAAAGGGACAGCGCTCTGGGCTCCAGCCTCCAGGCCAGGCTCTTGTGGGTGCGGAAGGAGCTGGTGAGTTCAGACTGGTTTTTCAGGAGGGGTTCGGTGCTGGCGGGCGGGCCCCGGCGGCGGATTCCTAAGGGGGTAACTGGCGGCAGTAGAAGGCTGTTATCTTCTCTGTGGACCTGCCACTAGAGGGGGATGGAGGTGCCTGCTTTGCCGGCGGGTTTCACCGCTAGCGATTGGCTCGACAGGAGCAGCCCAATTCCCGGTCGCGGAGGGGAGCAACCTCTCGTGGTTACAGCCCTTTCCTTTCCCTTCAACGCCAGCAGCCCGGTTAGGACAGGCCTGGGCCAGGGTTCATAGGTAACTCTCCCCGCCCCATGAAAGCCACCAGCCATAACTCCCTCCCTCTCCTCCCATCCCCGTCCCAGCTCAGCCTGCAGGAGACCGACCTGGCGCTTCTCCGGCAACTGGACTCCAGCGCCCAGGAGATCCAAGACCTGCGGGACCTGCAGCTGGAGATGGAAGAGTTCTTTGGCGAAGGGGAGCCGCTGGGACCAGCCACCTCCTCCCACTGGCATCTCTGCCCCTTGAAACTGAGCGGTGGGATGGAGGGGAAGGCCTTATAAACCAAGCGGGTGAAAGAGCTGATTGGCTAGATGAACCGTCAATAGCCTAGATGCAGGGGAGGGACTTCCCTTCTCCACAAAGGGTTCTGGGGAGGGAAGCCCTTTATATAACCCGTGCTGGGCCCGCCTACGGAGTGGGCATTACTGGGATGGACAGGACCTGTAGGATGGAAGATTCTGGGCCTGTTATGAGCTATCCGGGGCACTTTGGACGGGGAAATGGACGGATGGGATGAGAGGGAGAAGGAGCCCATCGTGTTCTTTGGTTTGGGGTTTTGTTCCCTCCCACCCCCCGCCACTTTCAAATACAATGTGTTGGTCCTTTTCTTTTCTTCTTGCCACTTCTCTGAACTGGGCCTTGCCGATTTGTTTGGAGCGTTTGGCGCCCGCGTTCTGCCCCACCTGGTCCCGCCCCAGGAACTGAGTGGATGAGAGAGAATCGAATGTGACATTTCTTGCGTGGCATTTCTGCCGTCGCCTTTCTTACGAGTCACATGCAGCAAAGAAAAATCAATGGGGGTCACAGGGCATTGTCCTCCCATGTAAAGGGGGCAGAGGAGAGAGATTTTTTTTCTGGGGGGGGGGGCGCATGCTGTCTCTCCCTATGGGGAAGGGCAACGCCCCTTCCTCCTGGAGGGGAGACCTGATTCTGGACTGAGTTCTGCCATCCTGTTACGGGGGAGAGCTCCCGGTCCCCAGCTCTGCCATTGCGCCCAGAGAGGGAGGTGCAGAGAGGGGCATTGGGGGGTGGCAATGGGAGAGGATGTCTCCATGAGAAACTGGGTGTGATTCTCAGTCACGCCTGGGCCCCTCTGCACTCCTCTTGCAGCGGGGCAGAAACAGACGAGAATTATGGGAAGGGACGCATGGGGCTCCCCCAGCTGGGGTAGAGTTGGGGTGACGGTCCTGAACACACCCTTCTCCCAGACCCGGCAGAGAGAGTGGACCTGCGGTGTGGCCGGAGCTCACTGCGCTGTGGCTATTCTCTGCCCCCCAGGGGGCGGAGTTCAAACTAGAGCAGCCCCAAGGCTGCTGTAACTGACACAGGGTCCAGAATATGGGGAGCGCAAAGGAGGTTTAGGAGCAGGCCCCACACTGGTCCCCTGGTCCAGACCGAAGCAGCGAGAACCTGCCCTGCGGGGTATCCCTAGGGGCTCTGCACACCCTGGTCCTGATCCTGGCAGTTGGAGCCTTGTCAGACAATACGATTTACACAGTCAGACCCAGCAACGGGCTGATCCTGCTTCGTTCGCCGCAAAGGAGCCGACGGCTTCGCAAAAACGTCTAAAAAAACCCCATCTTTCATTGGATAAAAGAATTAAAGGATCCAACCCAACACAGCAGGGGGAGGAAACTGTCCCCAGAAAATTCCCAGGGGTTTGGCTGGCCCCAGCGCAGCAGATTTCTCAGTCCCCCCCTTGTCCCCGGATCATGATTTGTTGTGTGTAGCAGAAGCAGCGGGGAGCCCCCATCACGGCGCCGCTGCGCTGGTTGCTGGACGAATGCCGAGCAGAAAGCTAGCCCCTGTTCCGACCAGCTGGCAATCAACGTAAATCTCTGCTGGAAGGAAGATCTCGCCGCGTCCCTCTGCGGGCAAAGTCCGCGCAGCGTCGGTGGGCGAACGGCTTCACGCCCGGAGACTCAGGGGGCCGAAGGCGCCTTCCTTGCCAAGCTCAACCACTCGCCAACGTGGTAGTCGATCCGCTGTGGAAGTGGGGAGGGGGACACAGGGAGAGAGCTGGAGGGACCCCGCCAGGATACGTAAATCCCACCCCACTGAGCCACTCATGCTGCCGAGGGGCTTCGGGTGACACTCAGCTCAAAGCCCAGGTCCTGCACGTCAGGGGGCATTTCACGCTCAGGTGTGGGACCAGCCCCCTGAGAACCCCCTCGCCCCCAACACAGGGACCGTCCCACCCCCCACCTGGCATAACGGCTCTGCACCCACTGGCATAGGGGGCAGATCGGGGGCATGGCTGGAGCCCACTGGCTCTGGCTATTCCCTGCCCCCCGGGGCCTTCATGAGGTGGAGCGTGCATTAGAGCAGCCCTGGGGCCGGGGGGAGTCACTGGAACTTATCAAGAGGTTGTGGGGTTCGAGTCTGGGTCAGTTCCGATTCCGTCCCCGCTGGGCTCTTACCTCCCGGGCCAAGACGAGGGGCAGGGGGTCGGTGGGCCTGGAGGGGTTCATGTTGGCGCAGTGGGAGGTCCCGTTGATGAGGATGGCCAGCTCCGAGCGCGACTGGTTCTTCAGGACGCTCAGGGCATGCCAGGGGTCGATGTCGCCTGGGCGGGGGTGAGAGGAAAGGGTGCTTAGCTCCGGCAGGGCATGGGGAGGTGATGCCAGGCCGGCCCGCGGGCCCGATCTCGCCGACTGCCCCCTCCCCAGCTGCCCCCCCCGTCCATACCATTCACAAAGAGGATCCTACTGGCCTTGGGGTGGTCGGCCCCGTAGTACTCGTTGGTGAAGGTCACTGCCTCCCCGACGCGCTCGGGGCCGATGCCAAACACCTGGGAGCAGAGGTCGAGCTGCGCCGACAGCGTCAGGAGACGGGAGAAGGGGCAGGTGGCGTCTTCGCAGGTCTGGTCTGGAGCAGGGGGGACGGGGGGAGACGTCAGCACCGTGGCTCTTTGGGGTGCGCCCCCCACCGAGACGGACAAAGAAACGGGGCGATCGGGGGGAGAGGGGAGCCGGGGCGAAGGGGAAGCGGAGTCTCTCTCGAGGCTGTGAGACACAGCCGGACCCCGCGGTCGCTCTGCGTCTCGACCTCCCCAGCCTGACGCCCCCATTTCCAGTCACCCCGTCTTGGGGCAGGGACTGAGGGGGGACTTTAAGCCCCATCTGTTCTCCCCAGATTCTGCCCCGGCCCCTTGGGGTGGGGGATCGCATGGGGGGCAGCAGGAGGGACCGACACCCCCCCACACACACACACACACACAACCAGCTTACAGTATCCGAACTCGGTGCAGGTCTGGAAGTACCACTGCCGCTCGCCCACGCCGCTGAGCGTCAGGTTGGCGCTGCGCAGCTCGGCCAGGGCGCGTTGGTGCGAGTTCTCCATGCAGGGCAGCGCCATGCTCTCCAGGAACCCCTGCCATGGGAGGAGACGCAAGGGAGGGTCAGCCAGGGCCACCCCCGCCCCTCGGCCCCGGGAGGGACCCATCTGGCTCCGTCTCCAGCGGCTCTGGAACATGGGACAGGGCCCCCCCTTTGCTGTTACAACAGATCGACAGGAGGGGGCACCCGCACCAAACTGGCGAGGAGGCAGGAGCCCTCTGCTTGTAGCTGACCAGGGAGAAACTGGGCTCCCCCCTTCCTTTAGCCCCTCGGGAGGGCTGTGCCCCCCCCACCATGGTGCATCATGGGAGATGTAGTTTCAATGCTTCAGTCTCTATGGGCTAGGCTTCCCAGCTGGACTTCATCTCCCATAATGCACTGCAGTCGCCACCTCCCCCCCCCCCCCCCCCCAAGGCCGCAGTGCATCATGAGAGATGTAGTTCTGGTGCCTTGTTCTTTATTGGCTGGACTTTCCAGCTGAACTTCATTTCCCATGATGCACAGAGGCCACTGCCATGAGGCACCACCTTCCTCCTCCCCCAGATTGTGGTGCATCATGGGAAATGTAGTTCCAGTGCCTCATGCCCCCCACTCTCCTCTATGGACCAGCCTTCCCAGACAGACCTCATCTCCCATGATGCACTGCAGCCACCACCTCTCCGCCACAAGACTGTGGTGCATCATGGGAGATGTAGTCCAAGCAGGAAGCCCGGCCCACAGAGGAGAACAGGAGCTGGCGGCCACCTGAGCTACGACCCGGCTCAGCAGTGACGGTCCCTGGCCCCTGTGTGCAGCGAGCGCGCTGGGTCTCAGCCAGGCTGGATCCAGACCCCCCTCCCCCCCCGCAGCCTTACATTATTGACGGCGATGAGTTTCTGGTAGGGGGACCCCAGGCCCGTGTCGGTCATGATGCCGCAGAGTTTGGCTACGGTGCCGCCCCGGAATCCCTCGTTGTTGTACTGCACGGCGCCCATGAAGATGTCGGCCAGGTTGCTGGCGAGCTCCCCGCGGTCGTTGGGCTCCATCAGGGGCCCGCAGGAGCGGAAGTCCTTCTCCAGCTCGGCCAGCCGCCCGGCGTGCAGCCTCTGGTCCAGGGCGGAGAAGGCCTGGGCCACGGCCTCGCGACACTGCGGGGGGAAGGAAAGGAGAGGCACTCGCTTTCCAGGGCGTTCGCAGCTGCAGGGGATTTTGTCTGGTGGGTTAGATATGGGGGCTGGGAGCCAGGACGCCTGGGTTCTGTCCCCAGGTCTGGGAGGGGAGTGGGGTCTAGTGGTTAGAGCGGGGGCAGGGAGTCAGGACTCCTGGGCTCTCTCCCCAGCTCTGGAAGGGGAGTGGGGTCTAGGGGTTGGGAGTGGGGGTGGGCTGGAAGCCAGGACTCCTGGGTTCTCTCCCTGGTTGTGGGAGGGTACAGGGCCTAATTCTCCTCTCATGGACACTGGTGCCAGCCAGGAGCAGCTCCTCACATGCCAACGGAAGGACACTGGTGTGAGCGGGCCCAGAACGGGCCCAGTGGGGCCGGGTGTCGGAGCTGGGGGGCGGAGAGCCCTAGATGTCAGAGATGGGCCGCGCACACCAGCTCTCTCGGAGCGTCCGATGCAATGCCGGGGGCGGGGAGGGGACAGGACACACAAATCTCTGGGATTTCCCCCCGCGGGACCCCAGAACCCGCCCCAAGCCATTCACCCACCTGGGCAGAGCCCCCCACCACCGGGTCCGACAGACTCGCCGCCACCACCTGGAGGAAAGACAGACACGACGCGACGGGTTAACGCAGCCACCTGCTGGGAAGGCACCGAAAGGGTTAACTAGGAGTCACCGGGTCCCTCCCCTCGCCTCGTGCCAGGCCCCTTCTGCAGCCCCCCAGCTCCCTCTGCAAGAAGCTGCCTAGAGCGACGGGAGCTGGGGGGCTAGTCCTGCAGCCCCCAGTCCTGTCCATGACGGCGGAGCTCAGGGCAGGACCCACAGCCAGGGTACAGCTGTCGGGGTGGGGGGGTGACGAAGAGAGAGCTGCTCTGAGGACACCCCCCTCCCCCAGGTGAAAGGGGGGGTATGGAAGCTCCCCCCCCCGCCCCCGCGGGCACCGCCCGCTCACCTGGTTGTAGCCGGTGAAGTCCAGCTGGGCCCGCACCGGGGCGGAGGACGCGACAGCGGCGAAGACCAGGTGGGGGAACTAGGAGAGGAGAGAGAGGAGGGGGAGATGGAGAGAAACCGGCTCCGCCATCAGTCCCTCTGCCTGGCGGGAAAATCCATCCCCCCTTCCCACGACCCCACAGGAGCAGGGGGATGGGTGGGGGCTGGGCTCCCTTGGGGTGAGGGGGTTCTGGGGTGGACCCCAGGACTGGCTCAGTCCCCCCTGCTGAGTCCTCCCTCCTCAAACCCACGAGACCCCACATCCCTGCCACAGCTGGGAATAGAACCCAGGAGTTCGGTCCCCAGCCCCCCCCCCTTTATCTTGCCCCCCAGCTCTACCCCTCCGTGAGCTGAGGATAGAACCCAGGAGTCCTGGCTCCCAGCCCCGTGCTCGGACCGCTAGACCCCAGGCTAGCGCCATCTGGCTCTGTTTCCCCCACTAGTGGCTGGATCGTGTATCCACTCTCATGGGCCATTCCCGGCTCTTCCTGGCACCGGTCTGTGCTTTCAGATCCCCAGGACGTGGGTTCGATTCCAGCGGGGTTCCAGCAGAGCCCCACGCACTGACAACCCCCCCGGTGCCTCCCAGCCCGGTACCTTGAGCCTGAACCAGGCGGCGAGGGAGCCGGGGTAGGAGCCCCCGAAGCAGATCCAGGTGTTGTTCCGTGTCAGGTTATACTTCTGAGTGACGAAGAGGTGGAAGGAGGCCAGGTCAGCCAGGCTGCGATGGGACCGAGGGGGAGGGACCGAGAGAAAACCCCACACTGGTGAGCGGAGCACAGAGCTGGGACCCCGGGGTTCCCCCAACCCGTGTGACTCGCAGTCAGACCCCTGGGAGGGAGTCAGTGTAATCATCCCCATTTCAGGCACAGAGTGGGGCCGTGACTTGCCTGAGGTCAGAGAGCAAGCCTTTGGCATAGCTGGGATAGAACCCAGGAGTCCTGGCTCCCAGCCCCCCCGCTCTAACCACTAGACCCCACTCCCCTCCCAGAGCTTGGGAGAGAACCCAGGAGTCCTGACTTCCAGCCCCGCTGCTCTAACCGCTTGGGCACCCCCCGATACTGAGCGCAGCGTATCCAGCCCCGCCCCACAGCCCCGCCCAGGGACTCACGCCTGCTGGCTGGACAGGAACCGGAGGCTGGCGTCCTGGAGGCCATCTGGGTTGATGCTGGCGCCGTAGAAGCGATGCTCCAGGGCCACGGCCAGCGCGCCGTATTTCTGAGCCATCTCCATGTGGTGCCCTGGCACGAACGCTGGCGTTAGGGACAGGGGAGCCTGGCAGGTGCTGAGCCCCCCTGCCTGGTCACCCCATTGTGGGCACCTCTCCCAGGTCCTTCCCCACCCCCCTGAGCCAGCCAGTCCCTGCCCTGGGGCCGGATGGGAGCCAGCACCCCGTAGAGGGGACAGGCCCCTGCCCCATTCCCTGCTCCCCTGAACCAGCCAGTCCCTGCCCTGGGGCCAGATTGGGGCCAGCGCCCCCCAGAGGGGACAGGCCCCTGCCCCATTCCCCACCCCCTGGGGCAGCCAGTCCCTGCCCTGGGGCCGGATGGGAGCCAGCGGCCCCTAAAGGGGACAGGTCCCGGGCCCCATTCCCCACCCCTCTGAGCCAGCCAGCCCCTGCCCTGGCCCCACTTACCCGCCAGCACAGAGAACTGCGACAGGGAGCTCTCGCCCCCGATGTACAGGAAGACGGGCCCGGCCGGGCGGTGCCAGAACTCCTCATTGATCCAGAACCTCTGCGGGGGGAGAACAGGGGCCGGTGGATGCGAGGCGGCGGGACCCTGCCCGGGGCAGCTCGGGGAGCCCCAGCGGGCGGGGGGGGGGGGGGGAGATCAGCGCACAGGGCAGGTGCACGTGTTTCACATGGGGGTGTGCACACCTGTGCACCTCTGGCCGCTGGCACCGCCCTGGCAAGGCCGGGGGGATCCGCTCGGCCCATCTCACCTGGTTGAAGATTTGCCCCTGCTGCCGATTGAAGTGGTCGAGGGGCTGGCGCAGGGAGCCCTCGCTGGGGGAGCGCCAGGGCGCCGGGCGCAGCAGCCGCCTCCGGGAGACCGTCTCCTTCATGGCCTGCACCTCGCGCGCCCGCAGCACCTGCTGCTTCAGCAGCCGGAAGTTGCGCCCTGGGGGGGCAAAGGGAGGCGGGGGTGGGGAGGCCGGTTGTGATCCAGCCCCCCCACCCTGGGCAGGGCAGACCCAGCACCGCTCCCCGGCTGGCAGGGAGTCACTGGGCCTCAGCCCCCGTGGGTCAAAGGAGCCAAACCCATCGGCCAACCTGGCCTCGACCGGCCCTGAATGGGTCTGGGGCACTGAGCCGCCCCCTAGAACGGAGTCTATGCAGGGCAGGGGGGAGGCGCAGGGGGGCGGGGGTCCGTGTGCGTGTTGGGGGGGATCTTTGCCCAGTTCCCTTTCCTTGGGCACAGGCGAAGGGATCTAGTCTCCAGGGGTCTCTGTCCATCCGTCAGTCGGGCTAAAATTGCATTTGAAGAAGTGAAACCATTTAGCTCAGCAGAAGGGGGGGGCGGACAGGTCACGCCCCGGGCTGCTTCCTGGGGGGTCACATGCAACCCCACCGAGAAATGCCCCCACCGCTGCTCCCAAGAAGCCAGGCTCAGCAGAATGTGATAGGCAAAAGCTTCCCACAATGCGCTGGCTACAGAACCCACTCTCCTTCGGAGCTGGAAACAGGACCCAGGAGTCCTAGCTCCCAGCCCCCCCTGCTCTAACCACTAGACGCCACTCCCTTCCCAGAGCCGGGGATAGAACCCAGGCGTCCTGGCTCCCAGCCCCCCCCTGCTCTAAGCACTAGACCCCACTCCCCTCCCAGAGCTGGGGAGAGAACCCAGGAGCCCTGGCTCCCAGCCCCGCTGCTCTAACCACCAGCCCCCACTCCCCTCCCAGAGCTGGGGAGAGAACCCAGGAGTCCTGGCTCCCAGCCCCCCTGCTCTAAGCACTAGGCCCGCGCTCTAGCAGGAACATGTGTACAGGTTGTCAAGTATCAGGGGGTAGCCGTGTTAGTCTGTATCTACAAAAACAACAAAGAGTCTGGTGGCACCTTAAAGACTAACAGATTTATTTGGGCATAAGCTTTCGTGAGTAAAAACCTCACTTCTTCGGATGCATCCGAAGAAGTGAGGTTTTTACTCACGAAAGCTTATGCCCAAATAAATCTGTTAGTCTTTAAGGTGCCACCAGACTCTTTGTTGTTTATGTGTACAGGTTGTGATCCCAGCAGGGAGGGACAGGCCCAAACAGGAATCCAGGCTTTCCAAAATCTTGCCTCCAGGCTGCTAAACAAATGGAGATCCGACCTGCCCCTCCCCACACCACTTCACCTCAACTGGGTGTGAACGCCAGAGCCTAACAATGGGACCATTAAACCCTGATCTCATCAGGATTTGCTTGGCCTCATTGTGAGTCCGCCCTGCAAGCCCCCCATACTGCTTCCCCTCCCCCTTCGCAACGACCCATTTCTCCTGAAGGATCCCCACGCACTTTGCAGACCGGGCATGCACTCAATTCGCTTAGCTCGACGCCAAAACGCAGCCGCCTCTGGGGTGAGGCCCAGCGGCTGTTAACATGCTCACTCAGCAGGGAGATGCAGCCCCCTCTGAGACAGAATGTGGCCCCCATTTAAACAGGGATCCCTCACTCAGCACAGACATGCAGCCACCTCTGGGGGCTGGGACGCAGCAGCTGTTTATACAGGGATCCCCCAGCGCCAAGATGCAGCCACCTCTGGGGTGGAGCGCGGGGTTGTTTATACAGGGATCCCTCGCCCGGTGCCGAGATGCAGCCACCTCTGCGGTGAAGCGCAGGGGCTGTTTATACAGGGACCCCTCGCCCGGTGCCAAGATGCAGCCACCTCTGGGGTGGGGCACAGGGGAGCTGTTAAACAGGAACCCCCCAGGATGAATTTAGGGAGGCAGAAAATTATCCTAAACAGGCCACTGAGGTGACATCCTCCCATGCCGGAGCAGCCCTGACCCGGCTTTCCCATCCCGCCGGGCAGACCGTAAACACGGCTCTCCCTGTGGTGTCTGTACAGCGCCTAGCACCGTGGTGCCCGGCGGCTCACAGGGGGGCTACGTCCATCCAGATCATTAACCGACTCACCTGCCTCCGCTAGGATCAGCAGCGACAGGAGCAAACCCAGGGCCCAGGGAACCGGCCGCCCCATCTTCAGCCCAGCTCTCAGACAGCTTCCTGGTCGCCTAGCCGGAAAACTTCCTGCCGGAGGCCGGGGGGCCACACACAGAGCTGGCCGAGAGATCGGCTTCCTAATCCGATCCCCAGCTAGCCCCACAGTCACTAAACCCACTTCTTCCCCTGGCCCCTCACATGATCTACTGCCCTTGCCCCTGGCCTGGCCCCACAGCGAGTTAAGGGGTGGGGCCGGGGAAGAGGGTGTGAACTTTCACTTTGCAGGCAGCACCCGCCCCCTCTGGTGTAAGGGCCGGCCCTTCTGTATCTGAGAGCCCCAGGATACCCCTCCAACCTCTGTGCAAGGGCTGCTGGAGGTGTTTGGGGGGACTGAACCCCAATCCACCCCCCTGCTGTAGGCACGAGACCCCCCCCTTCACAAAACAGGGCACAGAACCCAGGTGTCCTGGTCCCCGATGTAACCACCAGACTCTGCCCGGAGCTGGGCATGAAGCCGGGAGTTTCTTCAAATCTGGCCCAGGCCCAGGATTTCAGTGGATTTTACTGACATGGGAAGTTTATGGAATCTGCTTTTTTCCCCGTCGTAAAGGTCATTCAGGTCAAAGCACCCAGAGGCTAAATTGCTTCCCGGACCCGCTTTCTAACGGGGTTTTGGCTCATACACTTAGTGGTGGCTTTGGTGTGAATTCCCAGAAAGCCGCACGCGGGGGCCGGACAGCAAGTGCCGTCCGCCTGGGGCCGACGGGCTGCGTTTCTCACCCGCAGAGGCTGCGTGGAAGTTGTAATGTCTAGGCAGAAATCAACCCTTATTCCATGGAGCAGGGGCTGGGGCTTTCAGAGTAAGCCACACAATTAGATACATCATTAATTGTCTTTAAATATTCACACGACTCAGTCGTTCGGTCTGAGTCATTCATCGCTCCGCTTCGTTACCAGCAAACACAGCCGGTGCCTGAGATTTTACCGAGTTTGACCCACACAGGAAGTTTGAGCAATGCGTGTTGTTCCACCGCTTAGATCCCTCAGACCAAGACAAGACGGACACGGAGGCTACATTTCGCAAGGGGCCCCATTTCAAGTGACTCAGTCGTAACCTGCAAACGGCTGACCCGATTTCTCTGTGACTTCTCCAAATAATCCAACCGGCAGCCAAAGAGGAACTGCTGGGTGCCGTGGGCGGAGGGGAGATACACGGAGCTTTCCCTCCTGGAAGTGCCAACGGCTGGAAATTAAAGCCGGACAAAATTCCGCTTACAAAGAAGGCCCACGTTTTTACCCTGCAAACACGACCTTTGTTTAAAATTGCCTCCTTTGGAATCGTTTATAAAAGTTGCTTTTTAGGAATTCCCCCGACATTTTGGGGCCAAATTTCACCTTGACGGTTTCCCTTTGAAACAGCGGCTGTTTTCCAGCCCAGAGGGGGCTGCATTTTGTTGGTGGGTGACGAGGCTGAGAACCGTTCTGGCCGCCTTTGCGAGGAAGGGAAGGGTCGGTTTGAAACACGAGTTGGGTTTGATTTTAAAGTCGCTCCAGGGGGAATGGGAGCTGGGAGCGCCGGCCAGTAGATGTCACCAGATCTCTTCGGGACAGCCACAGAACTATGGGGCCAGATCGCAACCTGCCTGTCTGTGTCCGGAACGGGCCCCGGTGCTTTTCATCGCTGGGTCAAAGGGCTGATCCCACCCAGATCGGCAAAAAACAAACCCAGTTCCGAGCCAACGGCCTCTCGTGAAACGAGTTTGCTTGGCCTCGGCCCACGGCCAGGCACAGTGGCGCTTCCCCGTCCATGCAGTTAAGACGCCGCTCTGAGAGGCAGGAGCGGGGAGGACGGAAGAATTCTTCTGTTGCCCTGGCCGTGTCCACACCAGGGATGAGGTGGATCCAATTTTTAAGTGTTGGCCTTGTCTCCAAATACCCCCCTGCCGCCCCGGTGCTCCCAGGAGACCCTACAATAACGGGCATGCTCCGCCCCAGGGCTCACTGGCAGCCCTTCCATAAAAAACACAGCACAAAAACAAGAGCGCTCGCAGGCAACCCTACGAAAACAAGCCCACATACCCAGCCCTGCCAGGTGACCCTCCATAAACAAACCCCTATACACAGCCTGCACTCTCCCCCCGAGCCCTACAATAACAAACAAGCCCCTGCCCACAACCTATAGGCAACCCCCTGCCCTGGCTTGGTCTAGTGGCTGGTCTCAGGCCTGCCCTGGGTTATGGGGACTGGGACTGGCGCTTAGCCGTCCGTGATCCCGGTGCCAGGGTGGCGGACACGGTGGATTTACAGTCTTCTGGGCTTAGCTTTGCAGCAAAGCATTGTGGGGGGACGTCCACCTTCCCCGCGGCTCAGCAAGGAACCGCGGGCTGCCCCCGCGCAAAGCATGCTGGGTAACAGAACATGCACATTGACCGTCAGGATTTTCGCTTTGCAGCCTGTTCCCTTCACCCAGGCACCTGGGCGGCTGCTCGGAAGCACCTCCGTCTCAGGTGGGGCAAAGGCCACAAGGAAACGCTCCTGGTGGGAGAGCCCAGACTGCGTCCGTCCGTCCGTCTGCGCGTCTCTTCCGAAAGCAGGGGCACTGGACCGCACGCACACGGGCGGCCTGTCTCTTTAAGACGACCCAAATGGACTCGCCAAATGCATGCGGCCGAGGCGGCCGGGGGCCCGTTGATCCAAACTCGGAGGCTGGCCCCGGATCAGAGCGGCCCCAAGTGGGGCCAGGTCCAGGGGTCCCCGACTCTGCCTCAGGGTCCCAGCTGAGAATGACCCGCAGCCCCCTGCCAGCCCAGCCCTGGGCTCCCCCCACCCCCCAGCTCTGCCGGTGCCCCTCACTCCCGACCCGCAGCCCCCTGCTACCCCGGCCCTGGGCTCCCCCCAGCTCTGCCGGTGCCCCTCACTCCCGACCCGCAGCGCCTGCTAGCCCAGCCTTGCCCCCCCCCCAGCTCTGCCGGTGCCCCTCACTCCTGACCCGCAGTGCCTGCTAGCCCACCCTTGCCCCCCCCCCCAGCTCTGCCGGTGCCCCTCACTCCCGACCCGCAGCCCCTGCTAGCCTGGCCCTGCCCCCCCCAGCCCTGCCGGTGCCCCTCACTCCCGACCCACAGCCCCCCACCATCCCACACAGCGCAGGCTGGCAGGGGGGTCCCCTTTGGCTCACTCACCCTCCTTATCCACTTCATTAGAAATTTTAAACCAAGCTTAACCTTCTTTCCCTCATCCGCCCCCCGCATCCCCTCCTCCCCCCATGAACCGAGCGCTGTTCCTTGGTTCACCTTTGCAAGGTTTCCAGCTCGGGCGTCGTCTCCTCCCATCTGTCCCCGGGGATCAGGGCAGATTAGAGTCCAATCTGTCTGTCTAGCTCGCTGCTTTAAAACCTGCTGACAGGTTCGGAGATTAAATTTACCAACCTCCCCCCTGCCCCCCCCATGTGCTCCTTCCCTCCCCAACCCCGGCCTCCGCCCGCCCCAGAGTCGCGGGATGAACCTGTGTGGGACCGGGGGGGGGGAACATGGCTTCTTTTGGGGTCCCATGCCACTGCAGGGAGTGCAAGGCCCTGGCAGAGCTCGCGGGGCGGGGGGGAGCTCTGTGCATGTGTCTGTCTGTCACCTGGCAGAGCCGAGGTGCGTGTGTATCCTCATTCCAAGGGGGGGGGGAGCACCGACACACATCGCTGTTTGGCCATGCCTCAGTTTCCCATTCTTAGCACCATTCAGATTGTGCCTCGGTTTCCCTGCTCCCAGCAGAGGTCTGGCTCCCAGTGTCCCCTAGTTGTACTAGGCGTCTCTGCTCCCAGTAGGATTTCTTTTGGCTACACACTCCCTCCGCATTGACTCAGTTTCCCCAGTCAGGGCAGACAGCGCGCTCGCCCCTTGGCCCTGAGCTTGGCCTTAGTGGGTTTGCACGTGAGCCCTCTGGGTCCAACCCTGTGTCATCAAGGGACATAACTTCCCGCGCCCCTGGGTCCCTGACCCTCACTCCCCACTCGGCAGCAACCTCTCCCCACTTCAACCCGGCTCCGCTCGTCCAGCCCCCAGCCTCCCCGAGGGGAACTCTCGGTGCCGATGGTGCCGGGCATTCCTGGGCCATGGGACTGGACTGAGACCTAGCAAACTCGCTTCACGCAGGGGCGCCGAAAGACTGGAGTTAATAGCAGTCACATGGGACGCCTGCCTGATGTCTGCCAGGCCCGGCTGCATGGGGACCAGCCTGCCCCAGGGGCAATTCACACAGTTCACAATTCACAGACCAGCTACCCCGGTGTAACCCAGCCCCCTCCATGGGGACAGCTGCCAAGCAGCCTCCCGCTCTGAGCTCTGGGGACGCGCGTCGGCTTCGCCCCCACGGGCCCACCTAGACCCCAGAAATCCACCAGCTGTTATTGGCGGTCAGCGGGGGCGTGTCCGGGGCCCCGACCTGGGATCAGGCCCAGTTTGTGCCCGGTGCTGTACAAATAACCCCAGCGCTGCCCCTGCTCCAAACTGCTCCCGGTCTAGAAACCCCCTGCCCATCTGTGCAGCGCCCAGCATGACGGGGCCCTGATCTCGCTCGGGGTCTGTGCAGCGCCCAGCGCGAAAGGGCCCTGATCTCAGTCGGGGTCTGGGTGGCACCTAGCACGATGGGGCCCTGATCTCAGCTGGGGTCTGGGTGGCGCCCAGCGTGAAAGGACCCTGATCTCAGTCGGGGTCTGGGCAGTGCCCGGCGCGACAGGGCCCTGATCTTGGCCGGGGTCTGGGCAGAGCACCGGCGCGACGGGGCCCTGATCTCGGTCGGGGTCTGGGCGGCGCCCAGAGCAATGGGGCCCTGATCTCAGCACAATGGATCTGAATCTGCTTCCTATTGGAGCCCATCATCGGCTAATTTCCTCCAAGCCCCCCCGTCTTGGGCCTAGCATGACATGCCTCGGATGCAGGCTTCCGAGGGATTGGGGGTACCCCCCATGTGCAGATCTCCTGGAGGTTGGGGGTGCAGCTGTCCTGGGGTTCACACCCTCCCTGTGCAGCTCTCGGAGGGTGGGGGGCTGAGCTGCCCCCGCCCAGCGGCGCTGGAGGAGGCCGGGCTCGGCAGCTGTGGTACGGCCACTGGGGATTTGCCAAATGTGACCCACATTGCCCCAGCGCCCCCAGGCCTGGCGCGGGTCACATGGGCGCTGGCATCACCGGCTTAGAGCCGAGTGGATTTGCGATGTCATTTGAGGGCGGATTTAGGGGTTAAAGGGAAATGGATTTTTTCAAAACACAACATTCATTACGGAGCTGAATTAAAGATGCTCTGGGAGCAGAGCAGAGAGCACAGGCCAGGCGGGAGGTGATGCCACTCACCCCCTCACCCGCCCCCCTTCTCACCCAGACGGCTGCAGTGCAGGGACCTGGGCTGGCAGCTACCGGGGCCAGGGTGCCTGGCCGGGGCAATTTCCTGCTCCTGCTACACAAGCACAGAGGCGGGGCTGGGAGCCCGGACTCCTGGGTTCTCTCTGCAGTTCTGGGAGGGAAGTGGGGTCTAGTGGGTAGAGCGGGGGGGGGGAGCTGGGAGTCAGGACTCCTGGGTTCTCTCCGCAGCTCTGGGAGGGGAGTGGGGTCTAGTGGGTAGAGCAGGGGCTGGGGGTCCAGACCCCTGAACGCTGGGAATGGCCAACAGGGAACAGGTCACTCGATAACTGCCCTGTTCTGTTCATTCCCTCCAGGGCACCTGGCATTGGCCACTGTCGGAAGACAGGATACTGGGCTAGATGGACCTTTCATCTGACCCAAGGGGGCCGTTCTTCTGTTCTGGGTTAGGGTGCAGGAGCTGTTTATACAGGGACCCCTTACCCAGCAATGAGACGCGGACCCTCTGGGGTGCAGCGCGGGGGCTGTACGTACAGTGACCCCTCACCCAGCCCTGAGATGCAGCCACCTCTGGGGTGCGGCACGGGGGCTGATTAAGGTCCCACAGCATTTGTGAGAGGGAGTGTTGGTGTTTTGCCCCACTCCTAAGTGGATAATTCACATTGATGCAGACAGCTGGATTTGTAAGGTCCTGTCCGTGTCCAACCCTCCCCTGAAGCCAATGGACCGAATCCCTCCACCCTCGCAGGCACGGACCTGAGTCTCCTAGAACGTTAGCCAGTTTTAGCCAACGTCGTACAGAGCCGCTGTGACACATGGAATCATTTCTATGCCAGCAGAGCCCGGAGACCCTGGCCAAGATCAGGGCCCCGTAGGGCTAGGCGCTGCCCAGACACGGGCCGAGATCAGGGCCCCGTCACGCTGGCCCTGCCCAGACCCCGGCCGAGATCAGGGCCCCGTCACACTGGCCCTGCCCAGACCCCGGCCGAGATCAGGGCCCCGTCACACTGGGCGCTGCCCAGACCCCGGCCGAGATCAGGGCCCCGTCACACTGGGCGCTGCCCAGACACGGGCCGAGATCAGGGCCCCGTCACGCCGGGCTGCTGCATGGACACCAAGGAAGACCGACGCTGCCCCAAATAGGTCACAGTCCTAATAGACAAAGAGGATCATTCTCCCCATATTACAGACGGGGAAACTGAGGCCCAAAGCGGGGCAATGACTTGCCCAAGAAGCGTGTGACAGCGCTGGGAATTTAACCCAGATCTCCTAAGACCCAGGGCAGCCTTAACCACAGTCCTCTGGGAGCAGGACTCCTGGGTTCTATATCAGCTCTGGGAGGGGAGGGGCGTCTGGTGGTTAGAGCAGGGGGGCTGGGAGCCCGGACTCCTGGGTTCTGTCCCTGGCTCCACCATTGACTCCCTGGCACGACCCTTCCAGAAAAGAGCCCTTGAGTCTTTAACCCCCGTCTCCCGTGGCCGGTCTCTCTTGAATTAAAGCCGGTTCCCCAGGGTGCCCCGCGCCCGGCCCCTGGTGGCAGCTGTCAGCCGGCATCGTGGAACCAATTTGTCATCTCTCCCGGACTCCCTAATCCCCACTAATTCAGTTACCCAGCTGCGCAGGGGGCAGCGGCCCTAAGCCGATTGGGACATTTGCTAAATTAGATCAGTAAAAATAACAAATTGTGTGTGTGTGGCAGGCGGGCGGGCGCTCGGCCTGGCTCCGGGGGGCGCAGGGCCCTGCAGTGGGGAGATGGAAGAAGGGGGCCAAGGCGGGAAAGGTGACGAGATCCCGGCAGGAAGTGGCTGGGCCAGCCCGACCAGCGTCTCCAGGAGCGGTGCAGGATTGGGGGGGCCTCACACAGTGCGATGTGGGTCCCCCAAATGTACAGTGGTAGAGTGGGAGTCAGAGCTCTGCTGGACCCCTGCTGTCCTCCCACAGCGGGGCAGAGAACCCAGGAGTCCTGGCTCCCAGCTCCCCCGCTCTAACCACTAGACCCCGCTCCCTTCTCTGAGCCAGGAATAGGACCAAGGTGTCCCGGCTCCCAGTCCCCTCCCACCCAAAGCTGGGGAGACTTAGGCCAGTAACTTCCCCCTTTCTGTGCCTCAGTTTCCCCTTCCGCTCTCCCCACGCTCAGGCCCCCCGCCATGGCTCCCTGCCCTGCCAAGCCCCCAGATGGAGGAAGGGAAGGATAATTGGCCCCGTTTCACAGAGGCCTGGAGAGAAGGTGACTCCGGGCCGGAGCCTTAACTGCTAGGCCGTGCTGCCTGGCACGGCCCCTCCAGCCCTGCCTCACGCCCCAGCTCTGGAGAGCAGCCGCCCGTCTCGCCCCTGCTCCCACCCCCTTGCCACCCTGCTGGGCCTGCCTCCATCCCCCACGGCTCTACCGCCCCTGGGCCCGGGCCGTGAGCAGCAGGGACAGGACCGACCTCCCAGCCCCTCGCCCCCAAAATCTGGCTCCTGTCCCACCCCAATCAGCCCCGTTACAGGCCTGAACCCTGCCAGACGGCCTGGCCAGCCAGCCAGTGGGGAGTGGGAGCCAGGACACCTGGGTTCTATCTCTGGCTCTGGGAAAGGAGTGGGGGCTCAAGGTTAGAGCAGGAGGGCTGGAGCCAGGACTCCTGGGTTCTCTCCCCAGCTCTGGGAGGGGAGTGGGGTCTAGTGGGTTAGAGCAGGGGGCTGGGAGCCAGGACTCCTGGGTTCTCTCCCCAGCTCTGGGAGGGGAGTGGGGTCTAGTGGGTTAGAGCAGGGGGTCTGGAACCAGGACTCCTGGGTTCTCTCCCCAGCTCTGGGAAGGGCATGGGGTCTAGCGGCTACCACACAGGAGCCAGGACTCTGGGCTCTGTGGGAGGATGCAGATGACAATCGAAGGACACCTCTTTCCCCCAGCCCTGTGCCCGATCCAGCTTGGGCCCTGCCCGGGATGGGAGAACCCCCCGACACAGAATGCCACTGGGGGGGGGGGGGAGGCGCATGTCTGGGACCCAGGGCTCAGGGTTATGGCCTGACAAGGGAGAGGCCGGAAGAGCAACGGGAAGGAGGGAAAAGCCCACGACAGAGGCCGGAGATTTTCTCAGGAACTTCAGCCCCCCAAATTCCAGTGGGATTCAGGCACCTTTGGGTCCCCTGGAAACCCCAGCCTGAGCTCGGGGCCCGACCCTGCTCCCATGAGAGTCTGGGCATTGGCTCGGAATCGGCTCCCATTTCCTCTATCCACACGCCCGCAGCCACCGGGCCTGTCTCAGTTTCCCGCAGTGCATTGAAGGCAATTGGGGAGAGGACGGGGTCAAGCTCCCTGGAGGGGCAATGGGGAGGGCGACTCTGAGGAGCTGAGGGTGACATTGTGGCCTCGTTGAGATGCAGGGGTGCCCTGAGCAGAGGCTGGTGATTTTGTGACCTGAGTGACTCCAGCTTCACTCACAGCTGGGCCCTGGGGGCCGGGCCAAGCCGTTCCTGTGGCTAATGTGGGGTGACCTCATGAACCTGCCTGTTGCGAAGACCTCTGTGCCTGCCCCCCCAAATCAGCAGGAACGGGGGACTCCAGACAGAGCTGAGACGGGCGTTGGCGCACAGCGGAGAGCGCTCGCCGTGGGCAGGTACCCCCCGTCCCCACCAGCCCCCCTCTCCCCTCAGTGGGTTCACACCAGGGCCCCACCACCCCTTGGAGCAGCCAGGAGACGTTCCCCCAGCTAATTCGACTGACGACCCTCAGCCCTGACCGGTAGCCACCACTGCTAGCCCAGCCCTGGGCTCCCCACTTCCCAGCCCTGCCGGTGCCCCTCACTCCCGACCCACAGCCCCTGCTAGCCCAGCCCTGTCCCCCCCAGCCCTGCCGGTGCCCCTCACTCCCGACCCGCAGCCCCTGCTAGCCCAGCCATGCCCCCCCAGCCCTGCCGGTGCCCCTCACTCCCGACCCGCAGCCCCTGTTAACACAGCCCTGGGCTCCCCCCTACCCAGCCCTGCCAGCGCCCCTCACTCCCGACCCGCAGCCCCCTGCTAGCCCGGCCCTGGGCTTCCCCCCAGCTCTGCTGGTGCCCCTCAATCCTGCCCTACGCCATTAGCTTCCATTAGAGTCCTCACCTGAGTGAAGTGACACAGGTGTGTGAGCATTTTGCAGGATCAGGGCTTAAATTAGCAACGGCAAGAACCAAAAAAGCCAGCCCAGATCTCAGAATCCTTTCCACATTTATTATTTATTTTTTTTATTTTTTTCAAATCTTTTTAAACCACCAAAAATTGGGGGCTGGTACAGGAAACTGCCTCTCGCTAAAACAAGAATAAATATCAAGTCATCAAAAATAGTTTGCATTGAAATTCTGTTTCTCCTACAGACACTGGAGTTTGACACCTAACAAAACTAGTCTAAAAACCCCCCCTCTACATCAACTTACAAAATAGACTTTTTGTTTTTAAGCCAGTACTTTAGTGCACACAAAAAACAATCAAGTTCTTTACAGATATTTATTGTCTCTGATTGTCGGTTTTTTTTTTTTTTTTTTTTTTTGCCCCCGTTTCTTTAAAAAAAAAACGACTGGAGCAAACCTATGGCTAGGAAAAAGCAAAAAATAAAACATTTCCACAGATAGAGGCGTGAAAATAAAACCAGCTCGTCGTAGGCTGTGGAGACGTGACCTCCTAATGCCGAGGGATGTGGCCACGTTAGCAGCTACGTAGTTGGGGGCTTCTTTGCAAAGGGAAGAGCGGCAGAACTGAAACCCACTGAGGTATCCAGCCGAGAAATAAATCAAAACGGCCTTTGTCTGTGAAGGTGGAAACGGGACAAAGAACTACAGAATCGCCCTAAACGAACCTCACAACGTGTCGGGGTTTTATTTACACGCAACAATTCTAAATGCGGCCGGTCAATTCCACAGCGCCCCAGATCTTGTCTCGTCAGATTCCCCGCTGCAAAGTGCTACCAGAGCCGGAGAGTTTTGCACGGGTGGATGTGATTGCACGAGGCCACAGGAGACGTTCGGGCCCCACAATGAGCTGTACGGTGGCTGGCAAGGAGACGTGCGTGGCGAGGTGGCTTCTGATGTTAGAACCGTCCCCAGAGCAAACGGCCGCCCCAGTTCACATCTCCAGGAGCCGGCCCAGCCGGATCTCAGCGGGTCTGCCTCAGGCAGAGACGGATCTGAACCCAAATCCGCTACATCTTTGGGGGAGTTTCTATGCAGCCAGTTTTGGAGAAGGGGAGCAATCGAAGTGGTCTGATTAGAACAGAAAGAGCTGGTTCTCCACTGTCTTGCACCCACTAGTGTGGAACAGGTGTGGACAGATCCGGTTTCACGCTTCTTCTGCACTAGTGTAAATGCGTGTGCAAGGCAACAGGGAAATCGGGCTGCAAAGCGTCCCCAATTCTCCCCCCCTCCCCCAACGGAGCCGGAAGGGGAAGCTCCGTGTGAATGCAACGGAGTCAGGTCCGCACTGCTGGGCTCCGACGTGGCTGGAAATCAGGATGATTCGGGGAAAGCGTCTGTGTGTTCGACAGCGGGGATCTGGCCCGAGTTCCCCCACCTCCTGGCCAGTCCCCATCTCAGCTCTCCCCCACCCCACACGAGCCGGGCGGACACGATCCTGTCCCCCTCCCAGGGACTTCTGCCACTGGGGTGCGAGAGCAGCAGGATCTGAACCCAGGTCGACGGCACCCCTTTCTGGCCCCCGGGGCACGTGCGAAGGGCTCCCAGGATTGGAGCCTCCGTGGGGTGGGAAGTTGTGCTTTGCGCATAGACGTTGCCACAGACCCTCCAAGATATTTCGGTGCCTAACTCCCATGGGAGAGAGATTTTCCAGCCCTGCAAAGAGCCCGAAGGTCTGATCGCTTGCGACGGGCGGCGCCGAGGCCGGAGCCTTCTAAATCAATGCGTTCCAGTGAATTTGGGGGGGTCGAACATTTGTCGTCACTTCCAAGTTAACCCCCCCCCCAAAAAAGGGGTTTGCACCCAAAATATCCAGGGGGGAGGGGAAATGAAGGCTAGAATAAAAAGCCACCCTGCAAACAGACAGGCAGGCCTTGCTCCTGGCTTGCGACGCTGGCCTCCCAGCATAGATCTCTCCCCGCCAAGTCGCTGAGTGCGACCCGGTCTCCTGCCCTGCTTGCTAAAGACAGAGGTGTGGCCTGGCCCCCTCTGGGGCGGAGCTCAGCAGCTGGCGTCCCAGATGGGCAGCCCCTCTCTCTGGCAGGACGTGGCCGGCGAGGTCTCCAGCCAGAGGAGACGGGGCCTCAGTTTCGGACGACTGGACCGTGGGCAGTTGAACCTGGAGCCGATTCAAACCTGATGCTCCCTAAGCCATCCTCGCTGGGCTGGGACCTCGGCACACGCCCTTCGCCCTGGCCCTCAGCTTTGCCCAGCACAGAGCTGTCCATCCACAGATCCCCTGGCCCCCTGCAAAGGGAGGGCGCGACAGAAGGGGAAACTGAGGCACGGGGTGGAACATCTGACACCCAATCATTGGCAGGGCTGGAAATAAAGCTGAGGCGAACTGACTCCCGGGGCCCACTTCTCAAAACTTCGCTCCCCTCCCAGCACCGGAAATAGAACCCAGGAGTCCTGGCAGCACATGTCTTGACCTAACTGCTCCACCCCAGGCCCTATTTCATTCTTCGCTCAGACCCCCCCATCGAAGGATCAGGCCAGGGCTAGAGAGAAACCGTGAAAGACAGAACCAGGAGCCCCCCCCCCCCCCCCCAAAATGTGCAAGGGGCAGGGGGGGCTACTTCCCACCCAAAACCAGCCGTGGCACTTCCCAGCTCCACCCCTGCAGATCCGGGTGCCACTTGGTGAGCGTGACACTGACGGGGGAGGCTGCCACGCCAGCCAGGCCCCGCCCCGGGGGGATCCCGGCTGAGACTCCTTGACAGATTTCGTGTCCGGGGCTCGGGCGGGAAGAAAACCCCGCGGTGCTGCCCGGCGCGAGGGGCCCCTGTGACCATGCGGGGTGAGGGTCTCAGCCACCGAATGACCAATCAGGGCATGTTTGCGGCTGCTCACCAAGGAAGGGCAAGTCCCCGCCGTGATGCCGGGAAATGGGGGATCCCCCCTCGCTCAGATCCCCGACGCCGATTCCAATCTCAATCCAGCAACGGACACGGGTCGGAGCCGAGCTGGTTCAAGGAGGGTGGTACCGGGGAGGGGAGGGACGGGCCTTTGGGGGAGGGAGGGGGAAGAAACAACGGACAGGGGTTGTCTCCCTGGCTGCCTCCCGCCACTTCACAAGACCTGGAACTTCCAGGAGCTCTGATCTTTGTAATCCAAGCAGTCCGTGGCGTTGAAGTTGAGTTTCCAAGAGGCCGTCTGATCCTTGTAGTCTAAGCAATCCACCGAGCCGAAGCTCAGGCCGGCCGTGCCAAAGCCCTGGCTGGACAGGGAGGCCGGGGACTGGCTGAGGTGGCTTCCCATGGCCGGGGCGGCGATGGGGCTCAGGGCGGCACCGGGGGCGGAGAGCTGCGGGTGCATGGGCGAGAGGTAGGAGCCGCAGTCCAGGCCGGTGAAGTAGGAGGAGGAGCCGGCATAGCTCTGGGGGTAGCCGGCGGCCTGGGTGTAGGTCATCGGGTAGGCGGCAGAGCGCTGCATGCAGGGGGTGGCCGAGGAGGCCAGGGGGTCGGGGATGGGGGAGATGGAGGCCGGGCTCCAGATGGAGACGGTGGCGCTGGCCGTGGAGCTGGGGGTGCCCGAGGTGCCGGCGGGCGGGGGGCTGTATTGCCCGTTGGTGCTGGTTTCCGAGCTGGTCTCCCGGGCCGGCGAGCTCTTCTTCTTGGCCGGGCGCGCCTTGGCCTGGCCGCTGCTTTGTTGCTGCTGCTGGCGGCATTTGGCCCGTCGGTTCTTGAACCAAACCTGCCGGGAGAGGAGGGGGGTGAGTCACAGAGCTCGGGGGGGTCCCTTTGTCCTGGCCCTGGCCCGGCTGTAACAGCCGACCCTGTCCATCTCCGTCCCCTCCACAATTCCCCTCACCACCACCCTCCTCCCACACGGAGAGCTAGGGCGGAACAGAGCCAGCCGTGACTGGCATTATCCCCAGAGCAGATAGGGAAACTGAGGCTGCAGGGGGGAGCCTCTAGAAAAAAACCCATAATATCGGGACCCTGACAGCGTCGAGCACTGGGGATTTCCTGGCAGGAGCAGGGTAGAACTCAGCTGTTCCTCATTCAAAAGTGACCCACACCCACACACACCCCTCCCTCCCCGCAATCTTCCCCGAACCTTAGCAGTATAGGGCCTAGGATACAGAGTGGCGCATTGCTGAGTCCGTCCAGCAGACGGTGCACACACACAGACACACACACGCTGGCTCATTGCCTTACACTCAGCCTCAAATTTGTCCTCCCCCCGACCTGGTGATGTTTCTCTCCGTTCCCAGGACTCATCCCTTCCCAGGTGACTCACAGCCATTCCGGGTCTCTCCCGTCTGCTGCCTGCCCGGTCTAGTCCCGGACAGCTCAGCTCCCGGATGCCGGGGAGACAATTCCCCCCCCATGGGCATCGGCAGGAGATGGCTATTTTCTGTATCCCTCCGAAAACGGCGGCGAAGTTGCAACCCCGGGATCCAGAGTGTTTATTTGCAGCATTAGCAGGCGCAGGGCAGATGTCAAAGATGAACGTCTCCCGCTCCCTGGGGAGCTGCCCGGAGTCGAAGAGAAGGGGAAGCGACTTCGAAATCCTGCCAGTGCTGTAAACAAGGACTCTGCATTCTGGGCTTAGCCCTTCGCTGTCATGTCGGGGGGGGGAACTCATCCCATCACGTCTCCTGAGAAACCCGGACCCCTTCCTGTAGGACGCAGAGGGAGGGCGGCCAATTATCGGGAGAGCTCACGTGGCAAATTTAAAAAGAGTCCAAATTTGACTGATTTCTATTTTAAGAAAATGGCAGGATTTCTAAGCCAAATCTCGGGCTCTGTTAACACTCAGGGTTGGCGAGGCGGTGGGGCGTTCTGGGTAGCTGGTGAGTCGGCTCCGAGCTCCGGGCAGCCGGGCTCTGTCTACATGGGAAAGCTAAACTGATTTCGCTTAAACCGGTTTATTTAACCCAACGCCAGAGGCCGGGACGAACGCTCCGGTTTCGGTTTAAAAGCGGCTTGTTGGGGGGTAAACGTTGGGCTGAAGCAAAACTGAAATCAAGTCGCCCTGAGGGGTGATCTCCACGCACGGATTTTGTCCTGGTACAACCGGATCAGCCGGGGGGGGGGGATATTTATCGAGACAACCGTACCCCGACCCAGTTTTACTGGGATGAAAGCGTCTTAAACGGGGGGGTCACCTACGTTGTAGCTTCTGTCAGTCAACGGTATTGCACCCCCCATGGGCTGTTGGCAGGGACTGGGGTGGGGTTTCAGTAGGGGGCACTCTCCCCTCCCAGGCAGGGCTGGCCCCGATGCCCCACGGCAGCGCTAGGGGGCGCTGTGCAGCAGGGAGTGGGGGGGGGGCTCAGTAGGGGGCGCTCTCCCCTCCCAGGCAGGGCTGGCCCCGATGCCCCAGGGCAGCGCTAGGGGGCGCTGTGCAGCAGGGAGTGGGGGGGGCTCAGTAGGGGGCGCTCTCCCCTCCCAGGCAGGAGTGGCCCCGATGCCCCAGGGCAGCGCTAGGGGGCGCTGTGCAGCAGGGATTGGGGTGGGGATTCAGTAGGGGGCGCTCTCCCCTCCCAGGCAGGGCTGGCCCCAATGCCATCTTCCAGCAGAGACGAACACCGCAGACCTGCCCTCCCGTGGCCCCGCTGTGAAGAGTCCAGGTATTTACTCACGCGCTCAGCTGGGAGAACCACATTCATCCTCCCAAATCCCCCGGCAGCTTCCCTGGACTTCAGTCCCTACCCAGCCCTGCAAGGTTCATAGCACAGCCCCCTGGCTCCTGTCCAGAGGTGGCCGCCTTTCCGGGCTGGACAAACACCCCCTCTTGATACCACACGCATTGGGTCACGTTTGTGGCGCCCCACAAGGGATGTAAAATCTTGTTCCACCTCCATTGCGAGCTGGGATTTCCCCGGGAGCTGCCGGAAGCTGCACCCAGAACTCAACCTGCTCCCAAACCCCAGCACGCTGCTAAAGGAGAATCCCCATCGGCTGTCAGCAGTATAGGGCTTATGACACCCAGGTGAGCAGTTCCAATTCCACCCAGCAGAAGGCAGCGGCCAGCCATGGGTGCTCACACATACACACTTCCCAGCAGGGGGCAGTAGTATACACACACACAGACCCCTGCCTCGCCAGGGGTCGGTCCGGACTACCATCCTCACCTGCACCCGGGACTCCGGCAGGTTGATCTTGAGCGCTACCTCCTCCCGCATGAAGATGTCGGGGTAGCGGGTCTTCGCGAAAAGCGCCTCCAGAATGTCCAACTGGGCCCGCGTGAAAGTCGTCCGCTCGCGCCGCTGCTTCCGCGGGGTGGCTGCGGGGGGGGAGGGGAGATGGTTACACCCACTGTCCTCAGGGTGGGACGGACCAGCCAAGGGGGTTGTCCCCGAAGGGGGGAGCTGGGGAAGCAGCAAGAAGTGCTCCCCCCACGCATCTGTCTCTCCCTGCCCTTCAGCAACCCGCCCCCTCTCCAGGGCACGGTGGGGGGTGGGGGCAGGCAACTTGTGCCACTACATTACCGTAATACATCTAATAAATAACATACAGTGCCACGTGCTAGGAGGGTCCTGGGCCGCAACTGGGGCACTACCGTAATACACCTAATAAATTGCGTACAGCGCCTAGCGCCAGGGGGCCTGGCCCGTGACTGAGATGCTACCGTAATACACCTAATAAATAATATGCAGCACCTAGCGCCGGGGAGCCTGGCCCGTGACTGGGGCGCTACTCTAATACACCTAATAAATAATGTACAGCACCTAGCGCCAGGGGGCCTGGCCCACGACTGGGGTGCTGAGGTGCTACCGTAATACACTACCAAATAATCATAATCATTCAGCCCTGGGATTTCTGGGCCACTCCACAGTTCAGAGCAATTTGTTACCAGCGAAAGAGACCTCGGCTAAGGCAAGGTAGCTCGGAAGGCAGGAGAGTCTAGTGGTTAGACCACCAGGCTCAGGATCAGTGACCTTGGCGAAACTGGGCCATCGTCGCTCTGTGCCTCAGTTTCCCACTGTGTGAAAATCAGATCTCTTTTAGGAGCCTCAGATTTGGTCCGTCTACTCCCAAGTCACTTTTGAAACCACGCCCGTGTGGCCACGCATCGCACGTGACGCACACCCAGACTGCTCGGGGTGCGTGTGCATTGGGACGCGTGGTCGAGATTAGAGGAACCCTGCACTAGGTCACACGTTTGCTCAGCATTTCTCCTGCGTCCCTGCTTAGAGCCGGGAGATCCTATAGCTGGGTCCGGTTCAAAGCCGGGAATCCAGAAATCCCCCGCAATGTTGGGCCAAGCTTGGATCTGAACTTTCTCGCGGGTGTCATCTCTGAGAAACACATTCAGCGTCTCAGTTTGCAGCTTGTGCTGTCGTCTGCACCCGGGCACCGCTGAGTGTAACACACCAGGGAACTGGAATGAGAACCGTTCGCACCCGCATCGCACGAAGCCGGCTCGTCCCTCGCCACATTTTAATTAGCTTTAGGAAAATCAAATAAATATGCACATACATGTCCAAATCATTGCAGTTTATTTATTGCTAGCCAGTAAATCTGCTGTGACAAGTGATATTAACAAGGATCACTTGTCACAGCAGACTTACTCAGCCCTGCCAAGCCTGGGGACAAATTAAGTCCTATGGCTTAGAAAAGCCCCTGGTGGCCGCATGTGGCCACAGCAGCTGCATTTGAGAAACAAAGAGAAACAGCAGAACTAAAATTCATTTGCAAATTCAACACCATTAATCTGGGCTTGAATAGGGACTGGGAGTGGCTGGCTCACTAGAGAAGCAGCTTTTCCTCTCCTGGAATTGACACCTCCTCATCTATTATTGGGAGTGGACTACATCCACCCTGATTGAATTGGCCCTGTCAACACTGGTTCTCCACTTGTGAAGTAACTCCCTGCTCTCCATGGGTCAGTATATGATGCCTGCATCTGTAACTTTCACTCTATGCATCCGAAGAAGTGAGGTTTTTACCCACGAAAACTTATGCCCAAATAAATCTGTTAGTCTTTAAGGTGCCACCAGACTCCTTGTTGTTTTTGTAGATACAGACTAACACGGCTACCCCCTGATACTTGAGAAACACTGCGAGTCTACACCCTGAAGCGTGGAATTGTCTAACACGTCTGCACACTAGCTGCATCTGGTAGCTCAAACAGGGTTCGTCTTATGTAAGGGAAAGAGATCCTATTCTAACCCCAAAGGGTCTCAGAACCACCAACCCCAAACATTCAAAAATCATGGGGCAGGTTCCCCAAAAACCATGAGATTGACTTAAAAACCATGAGATTTTAGGGGGGGAAATAATAAATGTTGGGTTCTTTTTATTTGCCTTCTGCTTTTCCAGCCTTCATGATTTCCAATGAAACCTCCAAAACTATTAGGACTTTAATTAATATATCAATAAAAAATAAAATTCATAAGAGTATATTTAATTAATATGATTCCATTAATATTTCTAAAGCTTTTACAGCTTTAATTAATATACTTTTAATAAAATAAATAATAAAATAATATTGAAATTAATCGCATTCTGATTAAACGGCTAAACTTTTTAGGGGGGATAATTAATATAGAATTAATAAAATAAATAATAAAATAATGTTTTAATTAATATCATGCTGATTAAACTTCCCAAACATTTGGGGCTTTTGTATATTAATATTAAAATAAAAAATAAAATGATATTGTAATTAATAACATTCTGATTCAACTTCTAAAACTTCTAGGGCTTTTTTATGCTTTTGTATTTGTTGTGACAATTATGTACGTTAGGTGAAGGGAGAGGAATCTTTAAAAATGTGAGGACATTTTGAGCAACAAAAACCAGGAACAAAATGAATTTACAGTTCTGACAAAAACAATCCAAGCCGCGGTTGACAGAAGTACAAAGCGCATCGCAAAGGTGTTAAAACCCTTGCCTTGATGTTGAATCAAAAGCAAATAAAAGGAAAGAGAAGGGCTTCTTTTTAAAAAGGGGTTGAATTTTCTAAACTTTTCCTCTTCCAAAAATGTTTTCCAACACTTTATCCAATTGTTTTAGAGAAGGGTCCAACTCTGCGAGGTTCAGTGAATGCTCACTTCCACGGCCTAAATTCTAGCTTCAGTGAAGCTGTGAAGATTTACCCGTAAGATCTGACTGCAGGATTGGGGCCCTGTTCGGATCAGTTGCGTATATCTGGATTTTACACGAGTTTTGAACTGAGAATACCACACACCAGGGGTTCTCAACGTTGCTCTTTCTGAGGCCCCCTAACATGCTATAAAAACTCCACCGCTCAGCTGTGCCACAAGAACTGTTTTTCTGCATATAAAAGCCAGAGCCAGCGTTCAGGGGTAGAAGCAGGACACTTGTCCAGGGCCCCACGCCACAGGGGGCACTGAGAAGTTGTTCAATCTTTGGCTTCAGCCATGGGTGATGGGGCGTGGGGCTCCGGGCTGCAATTCTGCACAGCGGGGCTTTGGCTTTCTGCCCTGGGCCCTAGTGAGTCAAATGCCAGCCATGCTTGGTGGACCCACTGAAACCTGCCCGCAGCCCCCCACGGGGCCCCGGACCCCTGGTTGAGAATCACCCCGCACACCACTAGGGCCTCGTTGCTGGTTTGAGAAGACGGTAGATTTACTAAGATCCATTTAACGTTTAGATTGTGTTTTCTTCCAATCCCACAATTCACTGTAGAGATTCGTTTTTCTCTTGGTACGTTCGGACACTGAACTGGGCGTCAGTTCTCTTTGATGTTCACATTTGGAGTCCCTACCTTTGCCTTCAACTCTCTACCACTCTTTAGATATTTCGATATTTTGTTTCCTCCGATCAAGTGAAAATACCACGCGGCCCACAATGCAAGAGCCGATTGATACGCACGACTTTAAGTTGTGTTGATCGGCTGGCCGGAGAACAGCAAGGAGATTTGGGGACTTAAATCATATGACATAAACAATGGCATTAAACCCCTATCCTGGGGAAAGCATCCGGGGCCAGGATACCTACTGGGCTATCCGGCTTTTTAGCAATTGATTTCAAAGTTTGTAAACAAGTGAACTGCTGAGTTTCCATTTCCAATTCAGCTTGCGTACTGCTGACTTTAAAGGTTTAATAAAGCCCAAACGACAATAAACTGCTTGCAGGCCAGCGTTCAGAGTTTCAATTAGAGGGGACATGAATGCAAGGAGAGCAGAAAGCCACTGATCACAAATTCCCACAGGCAACCCTTGGGCTCTCAGGTGACCTCTGTCAAAGTATCTCTGAATCATATTCTATGAATCAAACCCCAGTCTCTTCTAGGCGACTATTTCACTCTGACAACTGGTCACTCTCCAATAATCATCATGAAAAGGGAAAATAAATGGATCACAGAGAGTGGGTGAAATAAACCAATTATTATACAGTGAGCAAAACACTCTCTAGAATAACTGGCTGATCTCAGTCGCTAAAGAATAACAGGGTTAGCTGACTCGGCCAGTGTCACGGTAACTGGTTTATTTAGCTGTATTTATAATAATAACCAAATGATTTTGCTTTCTTTCTCTAGAATTATAACAACAGCTGTTTGCTTTTTCCAGTGCCTATAGAATAACTAGTCTCCTTCACTCACGCAAGATAACGCTCAGGACAACGCTAACATCTCGCTGAGAATAATGAATTTCTTTGATGTGTGAAATAATTGTAACTGGCCTATTTCACTCACCCGATTGAACAGAAACTGGTGTCCTCAGCTCTGTGCGATAAGAAGCAGGGTCTTTTGCTAGCTTATTTCACTCTCTCTACAATAATTGGTTTCTTTCCCCCCAACAACCACAACAGGGTGATCAGATGTCCCGGTATTTGGGACTTGGTCTTATATCGGATTCTATTACTCGCCACCGATTTTTCACACTTGCTCTCCTCCGCTCACCCTAATCCACAACCCACTCCCCAGAAATTGACAGATCTGAAATTGACGGTAGGTCCTGCTGTGGCCTCCGGGACCCTAGTCTCTGAGCGCCCCTGGGGGAATCGCAGAAAGGCACTTACTTGGGTATCCCACGGCGGAGTGGAGCAGGTCCATGCCCGGTCCCGCTAGGGTTAACCCATTGACTGCGTAATGAGGCTGCTTCATATAGGACATCATGCTCAGGAACTGGCGATCCCGAAGGGGCTCCTTCTCCTGTCGTCCACGCTAGGTTATTCCAGTCCGCTCAGCTGCCCAGGCTCCCTGCACAGTGGGGAGAGGAAAAGACACACCCAGAAATTGTGGGCACCCTCCTCTAAAAGCGGCCAGGGGGAGCTGAGGGAACGGCTCATCCAATGGTGAGAAGGCAGCATGGGGACTTCACACCTTCAAGGGACCAGGGTTGAAGGAGACTTTGGTTAACCCTTTAATCCACACTTCCCTTCCCATTAACTCAATCAAGCCCAGCAAATCTCCCCGCCCTCCCCCGCACTGGGCCAAAGACCAGCTGCTGTGGGCATGGGGCCGGAGAAGGGGGTGGCTACAGGCAAGAGACACAAAGAGGCATCTCCGGAAAGGTGAAGGAACATCAGTCCATACAGCACCAGTTAAGTCGACCCCTATAAGAAAGAAGGACTCCGGCCAGTTTCCATTCAGTAGGGTGGGAACTTCTGCACAGTCTGAAGAAGTGTGGGGGAAGCGTAGGGGCGGGTTGGGTTTTTGGCTGATTGTATCAGGCCGGATCCTCAGCTGGTGTGAACCAGACCAGATTTGCTCGTTAACACCAGCTGAGGGTCTAGAACTGGGATGCAGCTGTTCCGATTTAGGCCAGCTGGGGGTGTGGGCCCAGGATCATTGGGGCTTCCAGGGCATAGGCTAGTGAAGAAATGTACAAAGTTGGAAGACCAGGATTTTGCTAACAGAATAATTTCATGTGGTCAGGTGACCAGAGCGAGACCCTGTGGGGTGGGACCAGTTCCCTAGGGGACAGGGCCCTGGATGGAGATGCTGAAAACCTGGTTCTAGTCCCAGTTCTGCCAGTGAACTGATGTATAAGTCGCTGCCCCATTTAGTGCCTCAGTTTCCCCTCCCACTCCTTGTCTATTGTGATTGTCAGCTCTTTGGGGCACGGATTGTCTGTCACTCTTTGTGCAGTATCTGGCACGACGGGGCCCTGATCTCGGTCGGGGTCTGGGCAGCGCCTGGCACAATGGGGCCCCGATCTCGGTCTGGGCCTTTAGGGGCCAGCATAATACAAATAAATCAGTTCCATGCCAAAGAACCCTCGGGCAATCAATCTAAGAAGAGCTCTCTGTGAAAGGCAGCTGGTGTCAGGCTAAAGAAAAGGCCCCACTACCGCTGGCCTTCCCTTAGAAAATATTGCCAAAATGCCCATCCTGGCCCACCCCACGTTAATTTCCCCCCAAGAGGTAGCAACTTTGGGAGCCCTCGTGCGGCTGAACCTTGAGCATTTTAGAGTCATCTGCTCGGAGCAGATCTGATCGTGGCAACGCTGCTTACGTAGGCGGTTTTGGTCTAATTCCTCACCCAGTCACACTGTCATGGACACGGCGTGAGGGTGCGAGCACTTCGTGCAAACAGCTCACGATTGTTTGAGCACCGAACAGCGGCTGAAAACCAGGAGGCTGTTTTGCTAGTATAGACAAGAACTTGCTTTCTTGTTTCCTTTTGCCTTCACTTGCTGCTGTTGTCTGAGCCATTCCATCCCCAGACGGATTCAGGAAAGAAGAGGGAAACCGCGCCACCCCTCCACCGCTCTGTCTGTACCATTCCAACTCCCTCCAGGGGAACATGAGAATTCGTGCCACGCCAAGCCACATTTTATTGCGCTCATTCTGGTTAATAACAGGGCTGGTGATGAGCACGGCCCAGAAAACGCTCATAAATCACGAACGGATTCGATGCCTTTCTTTGGCCAGGTCTGAGGCTGCCAAACTAGAGCCCCGAGACATGGGTTCCAACAAGCAAAACCGAATGAAATAAAACAAAATTAGCCCTGCTGGGAAGTTTCCATAGGAGAAGAGCCATTTAACAGAATCCCCTTCCCTCTCCTCCCGTCTTCCTAAATGTTGTGGATTCAGATCAACCCGGGTCCAGAGCTCAGCTGGACTTGAAAAGTCAAAACACATCCCAGATTTTGGCTTCTTTCTGGTTTGGATCGGGAGGGTCTATAAAAGACCCACAGGGGGAGATTTCTGAGAGCAGAGGGCTCTTTCCATCTAGGAGACAAAGACAAAACGAGATCCTGGGCTTCATTTGTACAGCGCCTGGCGCAATGGAGCCTGGACCACGGTGCTACCGTAATACACCTAAAGCAATAAAAACGTACAGCACCTGGCACAGTAGGGATCTGGCCCATGCCTGGGCCGCCTATGTGTTACCGTAATACACCTAATAGAAACAAAAATGTACAACACTTGGCACAAAGGAGCCTGGACCATGGTGCTACCATAATATACCTAATGGAAATGAAAATGTACAGCACCTGGCACAGTGGGGGCCTGGCCCACGACTGGTGCCCCAGGGGCTATCACAATAAAAGTAAAAGAAAGATACAGTGGCTGAAAGTTGTCTGGAAACAAGAGACACCTTTTTAACAGCAAGAGCAGTTAACCTACCATTGCCAAGCCCAAGCATTAAAAATATCAGGCGTCAGGCTCCAAAAAAACCCAAAACAAATCACAAGATTGGCTTAAGAAATCACGAGATCTTCAAAGCCTCACAGAATGTGGGGGCCTTTTTATTTCATTTTCTGGGGTTGGCGCCTTTGCAGGTCATGTTTACAGGCTGTTCTCCACAGCCCTGCGAGCTAGAAACAAAACCGGCAAGCCCAACTCGGAAAACCCACCTCATTCCCGGGGCCCCGCGACTGCAGATTGGCCATGCTGGGACACCCTCCCAAGGGACTGGGGGATTTTCCACCCAACCTCAGAATCGAGCTGGGGTGTCTTTCTAAAAGACGCCCGCCAGTTATGGAGTCTGGTGCGGGAATTGCTGTTTGAATTTCTCGGATCGGGGAAGCGTAGGTCACAAGATCTTAATGGTTCCTTCTGGCCTTAAAATTTATTCATCAGAATAAATCCCGAAATGCCACGAAGATGGGTTTTTATTCATCTGGGGGCTGCTATTTTTGCCTTGAGCCAGGATTTCTGGTCTGTGCTGATTTTGGGTGAGGACAGAGGGGTCCAACTAATTCCTTATTCTCTCCATGAACAAACAGTGGGTAATCTCAAAAAATAGTGAGGGTTAAACCAAACTTCCTCCTAAAACAGCCCCTTGACTGCAATTTGCCATCCTCTGTCATTAGCTGCCTTGCATGGTAAGTTTCTGAGGGCACTTGTAAACAAGTGGAGGGGTGCGGGGGGATGAACTGATAGACTGACAGTTAGCAACACATTTGCACCTTACTAAGCAGCCTTCTGGAGTGAAGTCTGTAAACAGGGCATTGATGAATTTTTGCATTTCCAGATTCGATCAGAGGAAAAACTAGTCTGAGCAAGTTTCAGAGTAGCAGCCGTGTTAGTCTCTAAGGTGCCACAAGTACTCCTGTTCTTCTTTTAGTCTGAGCAAAAAACCAAAACCAAACAACCCCCCCCCACACACACACACAAATAAATCAAAAATAGAACCCATTAGAGGAGGAAAATCCAGAAAGAGCCTTTTAGAACAAATTGATGTATTAAGGGGAAAACTCTTTGGATCACTTGATGTTTCCCTGTTCTGTTCATTCCCTCTGGGGCACCTGGCATTGGCCATTGTCAGAAGACAGGATACTGGGCTAGATGGACTTTGATCTGACCCAGTACGGCCGTTCTTATCTTCTTAACATGTATTGGAATGTATTTTCAAAAACCCATTTTTTTTCTCCTTTTGGCTGACAGATGTAGGGTAAAATTTGCAAAAGCGTCTAAGTGATACTGTAGAGGAATTTAAAGTCCAATTTTTCACAAGGGCCTCCAAAGTCAGTCACTTGGGTGCTATTGAAAATGTGACCCCGAGTTATATATGATTATTGTTACCTAGTTCTTGTATAGCACTTTTCATCAGTAGCTCTCAAATCTGAAATGACAGTGCTCTAAGGTGATACTGTTAATAAATTTTCCCCCCCAAACAGAACCAGTTTAAATGCCCATGCTTTTTCTTCCAAATCTTTTATACAAATAATTCTGGTGATTTCGCTGACAAGTCAACAAAATCCACTTTAACTAAAACCACTAGAGATAGATAATCTGGGAAAGCACTGAGATCGATTTAAAATAATGGATTTTGCAGAATGGCCAGGCAAGGAAACAGAAAACATGGTTTTGAGTGTTGAAAAAACACTTTAAATAGCTCAAAGCATTTAAAAGCGGTTTTGATGATTTTGCAAAACCAGTATGAATTACATTCAGATCTTTTCTTTTCTTCCTAGTTCATAACGTGATTTGCGAAATCAAGTTTTCCTCTTTGAGGGGATAATAAGTTATTTTACCCAAAGAAACAACTGAATAGAAGACCTTTTAGCAGTGTTGTGTCTGAAATGTTTTGGTAGCATTTAGCTTGTTTCTGGCACAAAAAAAGCCATGAATCCCTGAAGAATTGCAGAATGCCACAATTTGATCCCAAAAGGTATGAATGTATTTTTCTCTCTAGAGATAGATTGCAATGTATATATATTTATAGATAGACACATTATTATTTTATTATTATTAGAAAGTCATCAGTTTTGTTTATGTTAAATATGCATATTGAAATATACTCTCCGGAATTCTATAATTATTATTTAAATGAACAAAGCAAGATGCATGCATCCTTTGTCAGGAAGCAAACAAAATAACTGAGCTGAACTGTAGAATATTGTTACAATTCATAGCAATGCAATTGTAGTACAACCAATATTCTGATAATTCTTTCCCCTTCTCTCAGTTAATTAATAGGAATTTAGATAAATCACATCTCCCTGAGAGTTTAAACTTAGACCTTAAAACAGAATAATAAAGATTTAGTTTTGAAGAGCTTTTTATGCATCATTTTTCGTTTGCGTTTTATGTATTGAAGATAACTTCACAATTAGAAGGGTCCTTTTTAAGGCTAATGGTGATGACTTAAAACGTGAATTATTATTCTTTTGAGTTGGAATGAAACCGACAAGATTATTCCTGGTTGGATTTGTTTCTGAAGGGAGATTACCACATTTGAACGTAGTTCTTTTACAGTGTTGATCATAGCAAAACAAAAGAGAAATCTTTTTTCCCATCCTCTCTAGATACAGGCTTTACCCTGAATCATTTCGCACTGGCATTCGCATGTTGAAAAGGAATATAAGGGCTTTCTAGAGCTGTAGCCAACCTTAATATTTTTTGGTGAAATTTGTCAGCGAGCCATTTTGTAACTAAACTTATATTGTTGTCAACGTCTTAGGCTGAGTGAAATATACAAATGGACCCGCAACTTGGCTGTGGTTACGACTGGCCAAATTTTCTCCCAGTTCAGTGTGATCTGTTCACAGTGGGTCGAATTGTGGTTTAAGCCCAGGCTGTGTGAATATGACAAATCACCCTACAAAAAATTCTTTGGCCTCTTGTTACTCAGTACAAAACCTTGGTTCCTTCACACCAACTTTGTTATTACTTTGTCATTATAATTATAGGAACCACTTTGTTTAAGATCCTTCTAAAAAAATCTGTCTCCATTTCCATTAATCAGATGTTTGAATCTGCAGGGAAAAAAACAGATTTTTTTTAAATCACAATTTCATTTTCAATTTGTTCTAATTTGGTGCCAGTTTAAGCCACCTTGTCCCCAGCCAGGTTACAATCTTTGCAACAGGAAAAAGCAAAAATTAATTTCCAATTCGTTAAAATTTTTTTGCAAAAGCATGAGTAGTGCCGTTTTAAAATTATCTCCATTTAAAACAACTCCAATCCCAGAGAATGCTGCGTGGCTGTTAAATATATAGGTGGTTTTGAACAAAAAATCTGTCTCTGTAGATATATTTTGTAACACTTGACTTAAAATTCCAACATGCAAACAAAATATAAGGGAAATGTTATTCTAAATTGATTTCCTGCTGAGAATGTATAAAAGGAAGTTAAGAAATAAGAATAAACCAAAGAAGAATGCCTTGTTTTAGATCTGTCCTGTTGGCTGGAAGAAATAAGGAAGATTTGCACGTTTGCGGTAGTTGTGTAGTTTTCTTTTTGAACTGTCCTTACCTCGGTAATGCCAAGAAAGAAAGTTTTCGGGTTTTCTTTGGGGATTTACTTCTTGCCCGAGCTAGGTTAGCGAGCAGAGGGCTCGAATGGCATAGTAGCAAAGTCAGCTCTGGAGTTAGCAAGCGAGGGGTGCAAATTCTGCTTTGGAGGGAGAAAAAAAATTCCTACCCTCCTTTACCAAACGTCTTCTTACCTTTTTGCCCAAGCAAATGTCTTTCCAAAGGGTCCAGACTGAACAGTGCCGGGAAGCGCTGGAAGAAAACATAACAGAGACCGGTTTGCTGCTGGATCACCAGAAGAGGATGGGCAAATCTTTAGCAAACCCATGCCATGCCAACCAACCCCCAAAAAAGCAGCGAGAAAGAGCAAAATGTGTTAAAAGGATAACTGAGAAGAGATAGAGGAGTCGAGCTGTATAATCTGCAATAAAAAGAGAAGCTTAACCTGAATCGGAGAGCAGATTTAGAGCGGTGCTGTAGATTCAGCAGACTTTTCCTCTCCCTCTCTCTCTGTGCTTTCAGATCTGAAGATTTGGGATTTTCTCCTCTAAGCCCCAGGAGTGGGGGTAGGAAGGGGGGGAGTGTTTGCTCAAAACAATTTTGTGTGTGAGCTAGGTCCATTCTCAGCTGTTGCCTTAAGAATCTCACATGATAGGAATTATAACAACAGACCTCTTGCAGATTAATGTCCAGGGGGAATTGTTTTTCTCAGATGGCTTGGGAGGTCTTTGCTCTCCTTCTGGAGGGAGAACATGGCAAAGGAGAAGGTCCATGTCTGGAATGGGGAGTTGTCTTTTAAAGTTTCACTTTGGCTTGAAATTTACTTTGATCGGAGTGGGTGTATGTTGGGGTAGCTTGTGATCAAAAACAGCAATCGGAAACTATACATCACAGCTGTGTTGGACTTTAATTCATCTAATTCATTGTCCAATTTCAACAGGTGGAACTTCTAAAAAAAAAGTAAAAATGAGAAGACACTGTACTGTAGCAGCGGACTAATATTTCGTTTGGAAAATGTCAAATCTAGTAGGAATGCTCCTTGTTACTTAATCATACGCAGAAATCTTTGCGGATTAGGACCTAATATTTCAAAAAACGATAACCCAAATATATTGCTTTTAAAAGATCGCAAATCTAGGCATGAAAGATAAGCCTCACGTTTCAAAGAAAGATACAAAGCAATCTTGTGTTTATTTTTAAGACCAGCAACCTAAGATTTGAGGTTACTTAGATTAAAAAACATTTAAGAGAGGAAAATAACATATTAGCAGAAAGAACATGCATGTTTGTTACATTCAGGCTAATGCAGTTTGCATAAAATGTGCTTAGATAGCAAACAACCTTTGAAGGATTATTTCACTTCTGCGTTCTTCCCCCTAATATTTAAAGCTGTGTTAATTAAAAAAAAATGTTAGAGTATTAAAAATATAAAAGTTCTGGTTCAAAAAGTCTGTATTGCTTTCGGGGAAGGAAGATCTCTTTGCAATCTATAGGCACAACTTTTAACCAAATCATTGCATGCCTCTAAAGAGGAACCAATATTCATATTTGAATTGTGTCTCTAATCATGAAGGTCCAAATTGCTACAAGCAGAAGAGACCAGCTCTTTTCTGCAGAGGTGGGCAGCCTCAAAGAAGATAGGATCCTTTTTCCCCCCCTCCTCTTTCCCGTTCTCCAATCTCTTTTCTTTATCTATATATATAAACAAATAACCAAATGAAGACACTCTGCAAAGGCAGCAAAATGAGAGATTGTAGGAGATTAACAATCTTTTGAGCAAGCTGATGAGACTAGAGACAAGGTCCAAAAATTTCATTCAAGAGCGCTTGGATTGCTCGGCTGAAATTACTCTCCTAAGAAGCTTAGAGGCAAAAATAAAATTCAGGGAGAAAGTTGGATTCATTTCCATACAGTTCGCTACACGAGAGAGAGAGAATACATGGCTTTCCGCACTTTCTTCCCTTATTTTATCTGCAAACCGAGGGGGTTTGCAGTAGATTAAGGTTTCACTTTGCAGCTAAGAAAATGCAAAGGCCAAAGAGTGTGAAAGGATGGCGTGCATATCCTTCAGAAGTCTAGTTGTTGTGTCTGGAGTTTTACTAATAACCAAGGGTCTCCTAGCATCAGGCGCATGTTGAAAGAGACAGTCCCTGCCCGAGAAACTTACAATATAAGGAAAAAGAAGAACAGGAGTACTTGTGGCACCTTAGAGACTAACAAATTTATTAGAGCATAAGCTTTCGTGGACTACAGCCCACTTCTTTGGATGCATATATATATACTCCTGTTCTTCTTTTTGCGGATACAGACTAACACGGCTGCTACTCTGAAACCTTACAATATAAGGGTAAGAGGAGAGACAATGGGTCAGGAGGTCTCAAACTGGGGGTCAGGACCCCTCAGGGGGTCACGAGGTTATTACATGGGGGGGGGTCACGAGCTGTCAGCCTCCACCCCAAACCCTGCTTGCCTCCAGCATTTCTAATGGTGTTAAGTATATAAACAAGTGGTTTGAATTGATAAGGGGGGGTCGCACTCAGGGGCTCGCCGTGTGAAAGCATCACCAGTACAAACGTTTGAGAGCCGCTGCACTAGGTGGAGACGGACGGACAAAGCGCAAGGTAACAAAGAGACGACAGCACTCTGTCTAGTTTCACACCATTTCCAAACGTTTCCGATTTCCTTTGGCTTTAACTTGGTTTCTCGTCTTTAGCTTCTTGTAATCACTGGCCTTTAACCAGGGGGATTTTTAGAAGTGCAATGTGTGCGTTTGTAAATGGCGTCATACAAACAATTGATTTCCATTTTAACCCCTTCGTATTATCCAGCATGAAATGTTTAAAGTTAGGTAGCGAGTGGTGACGCTAGCATGAGACGTGGACGTATTCGGAGACGTTTGTTTGGTGACGCTGGTTTTTTCGAGGCAGATTTTAAAGTGTTTAATAAAATGTTAATAGAAAAAATATAATTGCACAGTAAAATCAAGAGAAAATTGGGGATCGACTTTGCACCTTTACAACACAACTGTCTCGGGGGAGCCAGACGATGAGTCAAGCGGCTTCCGCGGAACCATTTGCTTGTTTTTCCATTTGATGGTTGAGAACTTTTGGATTAAAAGGACCAGGAACCCATCCTGGTGGATGTCTTAAGACCCTTGGCAGGGACTCACTCATCCTGTCCCTTGTCCAGTCACTGACCCGGGTCACACTCTGCAGATGATTGCAAACGCCTGCCCAAGGCCTTGCCTTGCAAACATCTCGCCCCCACCCCCCTGCCCTGGTGCACTCTGTAAAGACCAGAATGGAAGAGAATTCCAGCTGCGAGAAATTTCAGTGCATCTGCGCTTTTAAATCTAAAGATTTAAATCCATTATCCCCCAACTGATTGGTTCTAAAGTAAAGTTTCACGGAATGCTGGCTTGGTAGTTTCAAAGTAAAATCTACTCTAGATCAATGGTGATGGGTGGGTGGGGACACAGTGGGGGCCAGTGGTTAGAGCCCCAGGCCAGGCCCGAAGCCTGAACCCCACCCCAACACCCGGGCGGCACATCCAGGAGCAACAAGAAGGAGAGAGGCCCCGTGGCTGCAAGAGAAGCTGCTGGTGGCCATGTATAATGGCAGATCTCTCGTGAATAGCAATACTCCATGCAGAGACAGTCCTTTTACACCTGCTACTTTCCCTCATTCGCCACACGGACGGTGCTGTCCCACAATGAGTCAGAACGCCGGGGCAGGAACATCGGTTTTGTCTACACAGGCTAACCTAGTCTCCTGTTCCAGTCTAAAATGCTCCACATTACTGGCGGGGTTTTTTTAAAGCCGATCAATTCAAATGATGGAAATTGCTCGCTATTCAGAATGGCACCCACAGGGAGAAACAAATATTGAATTTCTCCCAGCGGCACAGATCCCTAGAATTCTTTGTCACCTGATCTCGCAAAAATAACTTTGAAAGACACACATGCTTGGTTCACCTTCAAGCCCAGTGTGATTTTAACGCCAAACGTTATGTTATTCGTGGTTGGTTTCCTAATGACCAGTCGAGTCCCTCTCTGAAAGGATAAGGCAGATGCCCCTTCTCCATCACCCAGTGGCACAAAACCACCTCCAGAGACGGCACAAGTGTCTGATGGCCATGTCACGCAATAGTTCTTCGCTTCCCATTTTAAAACTCGATCCCAATAATTGACCCAACCCAGACCGATCCCCCGCTCCGCGTACGTTTCACACCCAGCATCGCCACCGGCATCTACCAATACATTCCCAGCATCTCCGCCCCTCCAAAAGAAGAACCACCCCAAAACAATTGGAGGACGAACTGGACCCATGTGGGCCTTCCCCAGTCCAACGGCTCTTGAATTAAGCGCGCTAAAGCCAGCCGAGTGGCATTACGAATGTAAAGACTTTAAATCATTAGATATAATTTTATCAAGAGCGCTAACTCCCCCCTCACCCCCCCTAAATCTGGATCAGCGGCAAATAATCATACCTCCCGGTCGCACACAACCAAAAGACTAGCTGATCTCTCTTCCCAGCAACTCACCTGGGTGTGCGGAGCTCCAGGAGGCGAACGCTTTGAGGAGGGGGAGGAAGAGAGAGCGAGCGAGAGAGGGGGGAAAAGGAATAGAAGAGGAAGAGGCCACCTACATGTGGAAGATTTAAGTAAGGGAGGCCGTGATGTCAGCTGTCTTTGTCTATATCTCTCCCCTTAATCCTGGGAGGGTGGCAGGGAAGGGGGTCGGAGGTGGACTCGAGCGAGGTGACTTTGGGGAAGACAGTCCACCCGGCTGGCAGCGAGTCACTAATCCGCTGCCGAAATGCCAGACGCAATTAAACGTGATCCCCCGGGACGAAAGGGGGTCTCTCGGCAGGCCCAGTGGGTGGCACGGGCGGGGAGAGGGGCAGCTGCTTGGATGGCAGAGCCAACCACCCCAAGAACCTCCCGGGCAATCAGGACCTGAGTCTCCGTTGCCCCCCAATCTTGTGGGATTGTTTAGAGCCAGCTCTGGCCTGCGTCCTGACCTCACTCCCCTCCCAGAGCTGGGATAGAACCCAGGAGTCCTGGCTCCCAACTGCCCTGCTCTAACCACCAGACCTCACTCCCCTCCCAGTGCTGGGATAGAACCCAGGAGTCCTGACTCCCAGCCCCACCTGCTCTAACCACCAGACCTCACTCCCCTCCCACAGCTGGGATAGAACCCAGGAGTCCTGGCTCCCAGCCTCCCCTGCTCTAACCACCAGACCTCACTCCCCTCCCAGTGCTGGGATAGAACCCAGGAGCTGGCTCCCAGCCCCCCACTGCTCTGGGACTCAGAACTCTGGGGTTCTCTGCCACTGACCTGCTGTGGCATCTCACTGCAACTCTCTGGGCCTCAGTTTCCCCTCCCACCCTTTGTGTGGGTGTGCAGCATGCAACACAATGGGGACCCAGGTCTTGCCTGGGACCCCTTAGGTGCTACCGTAATTCCATTAATAGTTTCATCCTACAAACTGTGCTTGGGGCCAGTACCTGTGTTTTGGACGTGGTCCCTGTCCCAAGGCACCAGGGAGACCTTCAGAGTTTGTGTCCCCAGTCAGGATCCTAGTTGGGAGGGCGCCGATTCAGGACAGACTCACGTGCTATGCTCAGTTGGAGTCAATGGGGCTGGGGTGCATCCCTGGATTGATGCATTCTCTCCTGCACTTCCCCAGTAGCTCTGCACCCCAATCTCTCCCCACAGCCCCCCATGTCCCATTCCTTGAAGCAAGGGGCTCCCAGGGCTCCAGACCCCCAGCGAGGCTGGGTTCTTCATCTGGGAGCAACGAGCTGCCCCATCTCCATTCATCCCCAGCCCCCCTTTCCCGGCCAGCCACGCCACACGACCCAGCCACAGGGAGCGACCCCTAGAACTGCCGAGCCTGCCCCTGGGGGAAAACCCGGGCTAGATCTGTCACTACAGACCGCCACAATAGCACCTAGGCACTAAATGATCAGGGCCTCGTCAGGCTGGGTGGTGCCCAGGCCCTGACCCCAGCTCTAGGGATGATACAAGGATCAGCTGCTTGGATGTGCCTCGGGGGGTGGCAGGGCCTGGGGTCACCCTGCCAACCAGCTCCCCCCATGTGCTGGGTGTTTTCTTGCCCGGGAAGAAGGGCCCACCCAGCGCAGTCTAGATCGCACCTGAGGACCCCAAGGCAAGCGGGAGCTCTGTCAGAGCCAACACCCAGGCTGGATTCTCGTCTTGAGATTCAGCATGGGGCTTCGGTGCCCTGGGCAGGGTGTGGGGTGACAATTTGGGGGCATTTGGTTGTGGGGGTTCATGGCCCCACCCAATACTCTGTTTGCAATCAGTAATTAGAAGGCTCATTCCATCCGCTTCGAATCTGGGGGGTGGGGGCAGAGAGGGGATGACTCTCCCCCGCCCCCCAAATACCACCCCATGGAAGCCTTTCCACAAGCGGTGAAGCCTGGTCCCTGCCCACAGCATGAACCCAAGAGTCCTGGCTCCCAGCTCTAACCGCTAGACCCCACTCCCCTCCCAGAGCTGGGGATAGAACCCAGGAGTCCTGGCTCCCAGTCCCCTTTGTCTTAACCCACTAGACCCCACTCCCCTCCCGGAGCCAGAACCCAGGAGTTCTGCCCTCACCACCCACCTCCTCTTTAACTCCTCGCTCCCTGCCAGCTCCAAGCCCGTTGTTTAATTGGACTCTTGCTCGCCTATCCCCTTTAGCTAATGCACTTAAAATGAGGCCTGGGGAAAGGAATATTCCATTGTCATCAATCCGGGAAGCCGGGACAACAATGCACTTTTAATTACCATTAATTCCCGGCCAAGACAAAACAAAGCAATGGGATTTGCCACCTCGCAGAAAGGCAGCCGGGCCGGAGAAGCGGGGCTGGGCCCGGGGCTGTATTTAATAATTCCCCCCGGGTCGGGGATGGGGGGGCTGTGTTAATGAGTCCAGAGAGAGAAAAGTTAAACTAAAGGGTTTCGTTAATCCCCAGCCTTGCCCCGGCCACGTGTTGATTAATTACACACAGCGGGCTGGAACGAAGCAAGGCCTTCCCTCTCTTAATTATAATACACAGGAGGATTAGGGTCACACTGTCAGGGCTATTAATTTGTTACCAGCCACTGCTCATTAGGGAAATAGCAGCGAGAGGAGAGGAAGGCCGTAAGTATTCTTAATTGAAAATCCCCAGTCTTGGAATAGAAGCAGGGAGGAGATTATGTGCCGTACCATAGGGCCGAGCAGCGGTCGGGTTATATATGCCACATGCCAGGTGGACACAGCCGGGCTGCGCTAAGCCCCATTGGATGGGAAGAGGCCCCTTTGAAATGGCTTTGCAGACGCATCGTCTCTTGCCCCTGGGCCTCCGGCCCAAATCTGGCGTCGCCCAGGGTCTCATTTAAAAGCGGGCAAAGGGGGTGTTGGAGGAAAGGGACCAGGGAATCGGCCTGGGAGAATTCACTCTGAGAATCGGTGCTACCCACAGATAGTGCTACGGGGAGCTGCAGGGAGCGGGGCGGGGTTCCCGTAGGGGGCGCTCTCCACTCGCAGTCAGTGCTGGCCCCAAGGCCGCAGCGTGGCACTAGGGGGCGCTGTGCTGTAGGGGGCAGGTGAGAGGGCACGGCTCGGAGGGCTGTCCCTGCTGCCCACGCTGTAGTGCCAGGGGGCACTGTGCTGAAGGAGCTGCCCTTTGCAGATTAGGACAGACTAGGGGCCGCTTGCAGCCATCAAAGATCTGGTGGGAACTTTTGGCAGGAGCAGAGGCTGGGTTACCTGCAGCGGCCAGGCCCCACCCCAGCGTGGTTCGAAAAATCCCACTGGGCTTCTTAAATTCTACCCCCAGCTACGAGATTTGTCCCCATATCTCACCTTTGCCCCGGGCAGTGTAGTTAGCCCTAGAGATCTGCCTCTTTTCTCCCCCCACCCCGGAGACCTATAGCAAAGAAACGCGGCTCCGACGCAGAATAAATCCGGGGTGGGGATGGAGGACACTTCAGCCTGACATTATGGTAGTTTTGACCCCAAACAGAAATTGCAATTACTGCGCAGAGTGGCAGTGGTGACTGGCAAGCCGGTCCCTAAAACAGCAGGTCCAAAGGTATTAAACGCTGATGAAAATGGATTGCCAGCGTCCTTAATCCCCCTGCCAATCCCTCCCAGCAAAGGCACAACGCACGGAGCGACCCTCTGCAATTAGACACTTACAATTTAATTTGTCCAACTGGCTTAGAGGAAATTGAAAAGAAAAACAGGGGAAACTGACCGAAGCAGGATGTTTAAAATGCCGCCTGGCACAGGGCAGGGCCCTGGTTCGGGTCTTAAAGATACCGCCTGGAACTAGCCGGCGTTCCAAAAAAAAAATCACAAGATTGGTGTAAAACCTCTGAGCTTTCGCTCTAAAAATACATTTCAGGGTTATTTTTATTTGCTGCCTGGGTCTGGAGCCTTTAAGATTCTCTCTGTGACCATGAGGCTAGCAATGTATTTTTGTAACTGGAAGTTAAGATTCACATGACTCCAGGTGTTGAGGCTTCAAGAAAAGCTCCTTTGATTGGGAGGCTTAGCACTGGCAGCTCTCCGTGATCCTATCACTGCAGTGTCCGAGCGCCTCTCAATCTGTAAATGTATTTATCCTCAGGGACAGGCAGGGCTGTGATCCCCCTGTATAGATGGGGAAACTGAGGCACCTCCCCCCCACCTGGCCGGTCATCAGCAAACTCCAATCACGCCCCGGGCTCCCCACCTCCCTCCCTGTGCCCCTTAATTGTCTGACTTGCCCATGATCCAACAAGCAGTCAGTGGCACAGCAGGGAATCAGAACCAGGTCTCCCGAGTCACCAGGTTAGCGCTGCAGCCCGTTCCTCGCAGTCTCTCTGAGCCGTCCGGCATGGTGGGCTGAATTCGTTCAGCGCGGCGAGACAAACTAGCGGGCGTTGGACAGGGTCATGGTGCCACCAGCGCAAGGGGCTGTCAATAATACACCTGACAACGCACAGTGTCTAGTGCCGAGGGGCCCCGGGCCACCACTGGGGTGGGTAGGCGCTACCATAATACACCTAATAATGTACAGCACCTAGCGCCGCAGGGCCGCAGCCCAGGACTGGGGTGTGTAGGCACTACCGTAATACACCTAATATACAGCCTCTACCACAATGGGGCCCTGGTCCCTGCCTGTTGCCCCTAGGTACTACCATAATGCATCTAATAGCAATAAAAAGGTACAGTGCCTAGCACTATGGGGCCCCAGCCCCCGAGCGGGGTGAGTAGGCACTACCATAAACTACCTAATAAACAATAACTGGAAGTCAACCCCTAGCTCTGAGCTTTGAATCTGGACTAAGCAAAGCCTCCCCCCACCTGGCCCCTCATCAGCAAACTCCAATCACGTCCCGGGGGGACCCCCACCCTCCTCCCTGTCCCCCTTAATGGGCTCCCTGCTCCAGGGTGGCCTCTCCAAACAAGCTGCTATTGTCACCCGGCTCCTCCTTGCTAATTAACTCGAATCAACACCCAGGGGGCTAATTCCACACTCCCACCCCCAGCCAATTAACACCTTCCCCCGCCCCCAGCCCTGGCTTCACAGGGCACACAAGGCCCCCAGCCAGGAACGGGCAGAAGCGGGATTGCTCCCCGGGGCCTGGGAGGGCCAAGGGGGGAGCCCAGCACCATGGCAGGCCTACGGATGCCCCCGGGAGAGGGACTGTCCGTGATGCCAGGCCCACAGCAAAGCAGGGAAGCCAAGCGAGGGCCTGGCCCCCGGCCCCGTGGGGCGTCGCCGGCAGGGCAGGGGGCACCCCTGGCTCCGGGAATGCACTAATCCTGGAAAAGCTTCGCCCCGCCAGGCCATGTGCCCATCATGTGGCCAGCAGGGACAGAGAATAAAGGAGGTGATTTAACAATACTCATAGAATAAAGCTTTCCGGGGGGGGGCTGGTCTGTAAATCTCCGGGTTACGTCAGGTGGGAGGGCACGGGGAGTGTGTGGGGGGGCGGGCCCCTCACATGACGCTGGGCCTCACGCAAACCCGCTCACTAACGACACGCGCTGGTGCGTGTCCCCCCTCTGCTCATGGGGCGACGCGGCCCCTAATGGACAGGCCAGGGAACCGGGGCAGGGAGGACGAGCACACCCCCTGAGTATCTGCACACCTGACACCACAGCCCCCTACACACCCTCTGTACACAACACACACCACTCACCAAACACACACACCTCACCACACACACAGCCCCTACATACCCTCCATACACAACACACACCCCTCACCACACACACACCACCTCAACACATACACATCACTGCACTGCATGCACACACGCTGTGTACATACACACACCACCTCACTGCCTGCACACATGCTGTGTAGACACAGACACACCTCACAACACGCACACACATACACACACACCCCTCATCACACACGGACACACTGTACACACACACACCTCACTGCACACACAGCCCCCATGCACCATCTGTACACAACACACACCACACACACACTCACACCACCTCACTGCACACACACACACACACCACACATGCACACACACACCTCACCGCGGACACAGCCCCCTATGCACCCCCAGTACACAACACACACACACTTCACCACGCACACACACCCACTGTACACCCACACCACTCATTGTGCATGCACACTGTACAGACCACGTGCACAAACCATTCATCACGCACACTGACAGTACACACGATATGCACGCACCACACTCACACCAACCCACCCACACAGTACACACCTCTCGCCGTACACACACAGTAAAAACAACGAGGAGTCCTTGTGGCACTTTAGCAACTAACAAATATATTTATTATTGATTTAACAGTACACCCCCTATGCACACACCGTACACCATACACACCCACACACACTCTACACATTCCCCCCATCAGACTTGCTACTCCATCCCCCCCACACCCACTGCTCTCATGATCTATCCGGCAGAGGCTTCCAGAGGGCCCATCACCCTTGCTTCTGGACTTCGCCTGCTCCCAAGCACAGGCCCAAGGCAGAGGAAGGCCATTCAGCCTGGCACGTGTTTGCCCACCCCCGCTGTAGCCTGGAGGGGCAGAGGGGGGTTTGTCCACCCATGTCCACACCTCTCCCCTCAGATTTGCTACTCTGGCAGCCGCCAGGAGGTGGGGGGGTCTGCCGAGTCGAGGCCATGGACTGGGTGGACGCCCTACAGACAAGCCTACACCCTCCCTAGCCCTAGATCTCAAAGCGCTTCACAAAGGCAGGCCAGTACCCGACAGATGGGGAAACCGAGGCACAGAACAGGCAAGAGATTTACGGGCAACGTCGCGGTTAGAACGCATTGAAACAGCCCCACCCCAGAGGTGGCTGCATCTCAGGCAGGCGATGCCCACACACTCTGCAAAGCGCAGGAGGAACGATCCTGACCCTAAGCACTGTATCATTAACAGACACAGAGGGGAGCTGATGTTAGATTCTGCAACACAATAACCCCGGGCGGGGCGGGGAGGGGAGGCTGTATGGGGCAGGCAGGGAAGCAGCCAGTGGCTAGGGAGGGGGGCAATTATCCCTGGGGGGGAGGGGGTGTTGATTTCATTAGAGTGGTCATTAGCAGACAATGGGGAGAGTTTCTTATCAATGACCCTCATTCCCACACAATGGGCCTGCTGATGGCTTCCCTAATTAGGCAGGGGGCAGGGGACAATGGGGGGGGCTGCTATCACCAGGCAGGGGGCTTCCCCAAGGAGGCACCCGCAGGAACTTGTGCATCCCTGGGAGCCAGGATTCTCTATGCAGCTCTGGGAGGGGGGTGGGATCTAGTGGTTAGAGCAGGGGGGGCTGGGAGCCAGGACTCCTGGGTTCTCTCCACGACTCTGGGAAGGGAGTGGGGTCTAGCGGTTACAGCAGGGCGTCAGGATTGCTGGGTTGTTCGTGGCTGTGAGAGGGGAGCCAAGTGGGTCTCCCTGCGTCCCTGACCCTCTTTGGGGGTGGGCAGAGGAGATCAAACATGGGCTTTCTGGATGTTAAAGCATAGGTCTCTCCGGCCTGACCTAAAAGCCAGGCCCTGAGAGTGAAGGCTGCAGAAGGTTCACGTGGCCCAGCCAGGACAGAGCTCCCTGCAGAATGGAGCTGGGTTACGCATCCCCACCCTCCGGGTCTCCTTCCACTGTCCGTGTGGCACCCGGCACGCCGGGGCCCCTGCTCTCGGTCAGTAACAAGAACACGTTGGACAGAGCTAAAAATCTACAGTGAACTTGGCTTTTAAAGTCTTGTTAGTTATTAAGCAGAGAAAACTCCCCCCGCCCCCTCTCCAAATACCTGTTTAAATGGGGCCTTTCAGCTCACACACAATGGGGAAAACTGAGGCACAGCACGAGGACGTGACTCATTTAGGGAGCCAGGACTTGGGCCTAGATTTCCCTGAGCCCCGGTTCAGCGACTTCCTTATCCATCCGGCCAGCCTTTCATCCCTAAACTAACCTCCCGGTGACAGACAGCGTGGCCTAGTGGCTAATGCACCAGCTCTAGTCTATGCCCCCGGGGCGCAGGGTGGGGCACCTGGGCCAGCTCCCTTCCTGCTTTTACAGCAGGGCTGGGCTGTTGCTTTATGGGATGGGAGCGGGGTTTGTTCCTTTGTCTCCCAGGGAAACCCACAATGAATTTTATTGCTGCTTTAACTCATCTCCTGGCCATGCTGCGTGCCTGCCAACCCCTGCAGCAACAGGGCGGGGTGGGGGATGGCGGGTTTTCCCTGCCACCCTGTCCTGAGCGGGTTGGAATCACCCTCCTTTGCCCTGGGGGGCTCAGGGCGGGGTCGGGGGTGCAGCCCAGCCCCGCCCCCAGAGTGAGTCACCTAATGCAAACAGAGCTCACCAGCCCCTACCCATGTATGGCCCCAGGGCCCAATCCTGCAGTGCCTTCCCCTGGCGCCGGGAGGGTGACCCCCAGCCAGGGGTTAAAGTCCCAGGAGTCAGTTCTTTCCCCTTCTCCACGCACCCTGAGCGACTCGGGGGCATGGGGCTGCGTCGATTTCACCTGCTCCCCGCAGCACCCCTCGCTAAGGCGCCTTTCCCCCGCCAGGCCCATGCACAGCCGGCCGATATTAACCCGTGGCAGAGAGACTGGCTGGGACGGGCCTCTGGCCCGTTTCGGTCTGGTTCCCTGCCTCCCGGGGCAAGGGGCTCAGCTCGGCCATCGGAGCCGCGGGCAAGAACGCAGAGTCTGTTTCGTGTCAAATTCTGCCATTGCAAACCTTTTCCTATTCTGAAACGGACGAAAAAACAAGCTACAAACACCAATTAGAAATATCCCATAAAATTCTGAGGGTGGGGGGAAAAAAACCCCAAACCGTTTCAGGTTGAACCAAAATGTTTTGTTCTGATTTTGACCTTTTATTTTTTAAAATACAAAACCAGCGAATCTCTGCATCAAACCATCCTGCGCCGGGGGTTCTGGCCGGACCCAATCGCTTCATTTCAGGAAGGGGAGCAGGAGATTTCAAAATTAAATTTCGAAATTGACGTGTTTTTCCCCAAATCTTTCGGCATTTTTCATGGAAAAACCATTTGGATAAAACTCTGTTATCCTCCAGCCCGGCCCTCCTCTCCAACGCAGGGTTGGCTAAGAGCTGGCACCTTGCAGCCATTCAGAAGGTTTAAATCCAGAAGGGACCATTGTGTTTCCTTTAGAAAGACACCCAGTCTTGATCTACAGCCCCCACACAAATGATGGCCAATCCACCCGGTCCCTCGGTCCTGTCTTCTGATGTTACGCCCACTCCACGTTCAAAAAAAAAAAAAGCAAAACAAACAAAATAAACAACTGCACCTTATTGCTAATCTGCATTTGCATCTGCAAATGGCTCTGGTGTTTCTTTGGCAACAATTTGGGAGGGACCCCGTTATTAACGAACTCTCATCACATCTGGGGCTCATCGCCACTCCAAACTCTTGCCCCGATCCTGGGAGAGTCAGCCCCTGCGCACACACCCCAAATCTGCCTCAGTAAGACGAGCTACCGACCGTGAGCAGCGATGGCACGCCAACACCCCGCCGCCGACCCGTTTCCCCGGCAGCTGCTCCTAGACAAGCATCCCGGTCCGACTCTTGGTCTCCATTTTATTCCCCACCTGCTTTTGTTTTTTTTTTTACAAACCAAGCCGCCGGCGTGTTCCTACAAGCGCTGGATCCACCCTGTGCTCGCCGCACAGCCGGGGACGGTTAGGACTCGCTCGGGTCGTGTCGTGGCTGGAAACATCGGATGGAGACAGGCAGGACAAGGTTGGTGTTTAGAGCCTGGCCAGGGGTGGGGTTTACGGCAGCCTCCCCCCGCCACCCCCGACAGCAGATGAAATTGACATTTTAAGAGCAACACATTTTTCCCTCTTCAACAGACCTCCCCCTGGGCCCCAGCGGAACAGTCGACGAGAGGCCGAAGCACTGAAGTGGGATGCTGGAGATCTCCGCTCATTTCCCTGTGCCAGTCACTATAGTTCTCTCTGGGCCTCAGTTTCCCCTCCAGATGCTCATGCATCCTTGGTTCAGTTGCTACGGTGATCCACTGGATCATTCACTATTTTTATGTGGCTGCCCATCACCGTAGGATCTGGGTGTCTTCTGTGGACAATCAAGAGCAAGAGCAAAGTCCCTAGTGGATTGCTTGGAGGCTTTGTCTCTTTTCCCTTCAAAACTCAGCGTGGGGTAGGGGTTTTTTGGGGATCGGGGCAGCGTGGGAGGGGCGTGGTGTTGGGATCGTGAGCGCCGCTGATGGTGGAAAGGCGGTCTCCAAGAGACAGGCTGTGCGACGTTTCCTGAAGAGATTCAGGATTCGCCTCATCTCTGGAAGACGTCCATTGTTCGTCCTCAGCTTTCACGCGACAGGCCGTGGGCAGTGAGATCTGAATCGCCGCAGGGTAGCGAAGCTGGGGCAGTGGGTCACAGTAACATCCATGGTACCTGCCGCCCCCAACTCCCCCAGTCAGTCCCACACCCGCTTCCCCGCTCTCTGAACTGCCGTGGTGGAAGTCACGGGGTTCCTGAGCTCAATACGGGAGCACAAACGTACCTGACGCACCATCCCGGGGAAGCTGGGGTGGGTGAGAGAGGCTTGTTTTTCTCCAAGCCCCAGTTCCTGGAATCATGGGACCATCTGGGAATCTGTTAACAAGCAAAATAAATAAAAGCATGTCTTGCCTCTGTGACTGCAGGGAACCAGAATCACAAAGAACAAATCCAAAGGCGCCATTAAAAAAGTCTCACAGTTTTGACATCCATCTTGAGATTTTGGGGAGGCCTTGACCCGTGACTTTGGAAATTTGCAATGTTCTCCCCCATGGAAGAACAAACCAGCTTGCATCACTGAGACCCTGGGGTGCTGGGAGGAGAACCCAGCTCTGGTGTCCAAACGCACTAAGCTTTTCTGTGTCTACTGCAGGAATCTGGAGTAGCTCCTTTATCCAGTGTTAGAGAGCAACAGCAAACTCACCAAGCCAGACCACTGCAATAAGTCAGAGCTTGTTCCTGTCTTGCAAGATTTGGGGGATTTTGTCCCACACAGAAAAACAAAAACCTCTCAAAATTTTTCACAAACCAATAATCCAGGGGGAAAAAATTCAACGGAGACATTTCATTTCAATTGCAACCTTTACTTTAAAAAAAAAAACTGTTTAGTATAAAAGAACTCCAGTTTCCTAAGTCTTTTCGATTGATATTTTGTTCCAAAAGCGTCAACCTGGCCTGTTTTGACCATTCCAAAGTGGTTTTATTTCCCCCCCCCCAAAAAAAATCGGAATGGGAGAGTCCTCGCAACCGGCTTTTTCTCATGAACCCTTCCGCTTCAAACCAAAACCAAAAATTTTATCGGAAAATTCCCGCTCGGACCGACAATAAGGCTGATATTTCAGAACACCGGTACCCTGGGTGAAAGGGACAAAGCCCCCCAAAGCCGCAACCAGCGGTCTCCCCTGCTTTTAACACCCTTAGTACGTTCTCAGGAGTATTTCAGTTTCTGAGACACGCATAGCTCTGGGCGCAACCAAGGACTGCTGGTGTTGGGCCAGCTGAGGGCACAATCCTGCATGTGCTTGTGTCTATGTCTACACGTGCGATTGCATGTGTGTGCAAATGACTGAGTGATCTAGAGGGTACGTGAAAGGTTGGGCAGGTGCTTGTGTTTGCGTGACCAGACTGACATGCATGATTCTGGACACGCAAGTCCAGCCAATGTTGGCACTGATGCAAACACTTGTGCACAGGCATGCAAAACCTGTGTGCGTTTCACACGCTGGCCGTGACCCCCCCCCAGATCCCTTCCAAGGCAAAGGCCGGTTTTGTGGCACTCGACAATACCCCACAACCACATCAAATATGAGGGGAAATAGTGCTATGTCTACCGCCCTCTAGTGGACAGACAGAGAGAACCAGCAAGAAGAGGCAGGGGGGCAGCCCCCTAATTTGCCCCATGGCCTGGAAAGGCTGTCGAATTAAGTGGTTCCCCATCCAGGCAGCACGCCAGCATTGCAGGCCCTGCTCCCCCGATGCTGTCAAAGCCGGGATGCGGATTACAGGGAGTCGGGGTGGAAGCTGGGAGGCAGGAACAAGGGGGGACGGGGAGGGAAGATACAGGAATTGTTTTCCTTCAGAGAAACGGGAAATGTCTTGGCGCCTGAGCCAGGGCTGGAGCCAGATCTGGGGAGCGGCTGGAGCCTCCCACTCAGGACCAGGCTCCCAGTGTGCAAGGCGCTGTACAGACCCAGGACAATGCCAGCCAGGAGCCTGGACTCTCACTCAGTACCTGGGCAGGGGCCTTCTCTGACCAGCCTCTTCGCTCCAGCGGTGGGGTTTGTTCTTTGCACTTTTTTGGCTGAGATGGAGTTCATTCGGGTGAGGGGCAGCGGAGCAGACAAGAGCCCAGCAGCTGGGAGCCAGGACTCCTGGGTTCTGTCCCCCGCTCTGGGAGGGGAGTACGGTTTGGTGGTTAGAGCCAGAGGGTTGGGAGCCAGGACTCCTGGGTTCCATCCTCTGCTCTAGGAGGAGAGTGCAGTTTGGTGGTTAGAGCCAGGACTCCTGGGTTCCATTCTCTGCTCTGCCCTCTGTGACTAACAACAGGAGGTGGAAGCTAGAGGACGGACTCTCAGGCCAGAAGGACCCATCGTGATCATCCAGTCACGTGTTTCCTTTAGAAAGACACCCAGTCTTGATCTACCGACACTCCCCCCAAATAATGGCCAATCCACCCCACACATCCCAGGCCAGAGAGCCTCGCCCCCCACTCCTGTAACAGAGCCTCGCCTCTGGCCGAGCTACTGAAACTCTCCAATCAGGATTTAAAGACCACGAGTGACCAGAGAAACCCGCCATTTACACTAGTTTAAACCTTGCACCGCACTTTCCAGTAGAGGATCTCAAAGCACAGGTTACTTCCAGAGTAGTTCCCCACTTGGGGAAACCAAGGCACGGAGAGCTGAAGGGAGGCTGGATCGTCACTGACTGACCAGTTTTGCGACCCCCGTGAGACTATGGAGCAGTGCTTATACTGTGGTAGGCTGCAGGGAGCCCATGGAAAGCAGGACTCACCGAAAGCACGGCAGGGCATGGCAGAGCAGTTCTTTCCTCCCTCACGCCCCCTGCAGACGGTCGCTCGGTCCCAGGGTGGTCCTTCATGCCTCGGCCGGGTCACATTTTCGTTCCACTCCTTCCAGGGGTAACGGCAAGTCCCACAGACAATGCAGTGCCCGTACAGCTGGTCCTCGACCCCAAACGCCCAGCCCCGTGGGCCTCACACCTTCCCTTCCGGGTTTTAAGTCATCTTTATCCCCTTGCATCGGGGGCTTCACGCCCATCTCTAGCCCAGGGACCCTCATGTGAGGGCAAAGGCCAATCCATCAGACCGCTTCCTATCACTGGCCTTTCTCCAGGCCTGTCCCCATTGCTCCCCTCTCTGGCCTGCTCCCCCGGGTCGCACAGGGGCTTGCTCCAGTCCTGTATCTTCTTCCTCATCCCCCTGGAGCCTTCCCTCCCCCGCCAAACTTTACTGCCAAGAGCAGGGGCTGCAGAATTTTTCCCTTCTGCTCCAAACTGTCTGTCTCTCTGGCAGTAGCCCGCTGGGCGTCATCTCTGATCAGCCTCCAGGGGCAGCCCGGTGTTGTAATGGGCCCACATTCACCCTTTCACCACCTGTGGAGGGTAGGAACCCCATCACAGGGCCCCGTCCTGCCAGGCGCTGCACAAACGCAGGCTAAACGGACAAAGGGTGAGAGGGGAAACTGAGGCAGAGAAAGGGGAAGGGGGCTGGGAATAGGACAGGCCCTGGGCTTTATCCACAAGCCAGCACTGCCCTCCTGGACAAAGGGGTTCACCTGGGCCTGTAGGGATCTGGTGATGCCGCTGTGCCATGCTCCCCACCCGTTGGCATGACTGGGACGTGCGGGGGGGGATACAGTTTATAGGGGATTTGGAAAAGACCTGAACAAAGGAAACGAAATTTCCACTCTAGCAGGGGATCAAGCCTGAGGGAGGCTAATCTGCCCGGGCCAGCTGTCTGCGTCTGAGAGGCCAGGCCTGCGCGCGCCGGGGAAGGATGCTGCCTGTCTGTCCGCAGTGGGGAGCCCCCTCACCGCTCCCGGGGCTGGAGGGCGACTGTGGGGTCTGGGGGATAGGCAGGACAGGGACGATAAAGGGGGTGGGCCTCTCACAAGGGGAAAACCTCAGCGGGGACCCCCCACAGCCCCCTGGAATCGGCAGCAGAGGTGCCACGGGCTCACCAGGCTCTCGGAGAACAGAGCCACCGGGACACAGGGGAGATGGGGCACCAGACCGATGGATCAAACTGCTCCATCTCCCAAACACCTGCTCCAAATCAGACCACGAGGGAGGCTGAGCAGCACACATACCCCCGCGCTGCGGAGGAGCGAGCGGCGAGCTTCCGTCGCTTCACATGCTCGGTTACTCTGCAGCCTCACAATTGCGAGGCTGGATCAGAACCGGATCCCATCTCTGGCCAGCACCAGCTGCTTGAACCTTCCTGACCCCCGATGGCTCGAGCTGGGTTTACGCCCGGGAGCATGGGGGTTCGTGCACCCCGCTGGGTACTTGGTTTGCTGGCTCAGACAACTCCAGCTTCGCTTGAACAAGCCAGCGCGGCATGAACAAGTGGGGGGCCCATAAACCTCCTTGCACCATCAGGGTCAAGAGGCAACCGTCCCTAGGGACAGTTTCTCTCCTCACGGCCGAGTGCAGGGCTTCTTGCGGATGGGCACTGAAGGAGACGGGATACCGGGCTAGATGGGCCCATGGGTCTGATCCACTCTGGTAGTTCCTATGTTCCTAGACAGAGGCTGCTGCTAGGGAAGCAGGAACAACCCCATGGGGCCAGGGAGCTGGCACCCCCCAATTTAATCCTCATCCTGCCCCCCCACTCCCTCTCCACCCTGAGGCCTGGGGGAGTCTGGACTCTGACCTTCCCAGCTAGGATCCGTGTCTGTTTTTTAGTGGCATGAGCGTGCTGCTGGGTGCCGGAGGGCCACCCTCGCAGGGGGCCCTGGGGCCGGTGTGTCAGGCGGGAGAGTGCTTCAACATGAGTGCAGCACACAAAGCGGGCCTTGTGAGCCAGGCTGGCAAATCCCTCGCGGAATCCCAAGCGGCTGCTAATGCCCTAGGTAATGTGCTGCAGGCGGCGGGTCCCTCCTGGCCATTCCCGGCAGGGCCGGGGAGACGCCTGCGTTAGGGGTCAGCAGCCGTGGCATGCTCGGGCCCTCACTGAATCGAGACCGAGCGACGACTAGGCAGAGCGGCCCTCACGTGCGCAGAGCGGACGTGTCCGTCCTGCTCTCTGCCACAGGTGGCGAGGGTGAGGGAGCAGAAAAAGGTGCCAAAGTCCAAATTCTGCTCCACCACCATCTCTCTGCTCGGGAAATATTACCGGGGCATCTCCGCCCACCGCCAGCTCTCCTCACCCACCGCCCATCCCAGGCGGAGGCTGTCGCCAGGCTCCAGGGAGCAGCTGGGTGGAGAGTGTTGAAATCTTGATGATTAGTTTGTTTCTTAGACTCAGGGATTTGGAGCTGGTGAGACCTAATCCTTTCAGTGTGATGGAAGCCCATATGCACCAGAGTTACACACACACACACGCCCCCTAGATTTCTCCCAATAGACCTAGGCATCCGAGCCGGCCGCCATCCTGATGCTCCACACCACCTTTAGATCCCCGCTCCCTGCCCTTCGAGGAAACGCTCCCCTGGGGGACCCACCGCTGCAGGAGCTTAGAAAGACAAAAGAGGCCAGATTTGCCGAGATCCCATGGTGCAAATGCAGAGGCTGGGGCGTGCCTGCTTGACATTGCGAACGACCGCAGGTGCGGCTCGACGCTGTCTCGGAATATCTGCAGCGAAGCGACTGGCACGAGTCCCACACTAATTGGCTCTGGTTCTACCCGAACTCGGGGTCGCCTCAGAATCAGGCCCCCGTTGTGGGGGCGCTGGGGAGTTCTGGGTCACAAAGGGACCAGGTCCTGAAGATGGGAGTTGTTGGCTTGATGCCACACCAAGCAGCCAGCGCTGGACGCTCATGGGGACTGAGCCAGAGGGACCCTCCCTTCCCATGCAGCCTTGCAGCACCGATGACAGAACGCCACAGCCGTGAGGTAGCCCCGAGAGACAGGACCCCTATGCCACTACCACAGTAATTCCGGGCGACTCCGCTTTGCTACAGCATAGACATCCGGCTCCTTTAGTCCCACCTGCTTCAAGAGAAGGAAGGATTTGCCAGGCCAGGGCAAGCCAGCTGGGGTGCTACTCAGTGTATTGTTAATACAGCAGCAACTAGGGGCCCCGACCGAGATTAGAGCCCCATCCCACCGGGTGCCGCCCAGACCCTGACCGAGATCAGGGCTCCGTCGAGCCGGATGCTGCACAGACCCCGACCGAGATTAGGGCCCCATCGCGCCGGGTGCCGCCCAGACCCTGACCGAGATCAGGGCTCCGTCGAGCCGGATGCTGCACAGACCCCGACCGAGATTAGGGCCCCATCGCGCCGGGTGCCGCCCAGACCCTGACTGAGATCAGGGCTCCGTTGAGCCGGATGCTGCACAGACCCCGACCGAGATCAGGGCCCCATCGCGCCGGGTGCCGCCCAGACCCTGACCGAGATCAGGGCCCCGTCGAGCCGGATGCTGCACAGACCCCGACCGAGATCAGGGCCCCATCGCGCCGGGTGCCGCCCAGACCCTGACCGAGATCAGGGCCCCGTCGAGCCGGATGCTGCACAGACCCCGACCGAGATCAGGGCCCCATCGTGCCGGGTGCCGCCCAGACCCTGACCGAGATCAGGGCCCCGTCGAGCCGGATGCTGCCCAGACCCCGACCGAGATTAGGGCTCCATTGTGCCGGGCGCTGCCCAGACTCCAACCAGGATCAGGACCCCGTTGGGCCGGGTGCTGCCCAGACACAGAGTGAGGGACACTCCCAGTCCAAACAGACAAAGGGTGATTTTCCCCCCGTAGAGATGGGGAAACCGAAGTCCAGACTGGTTCTGTGACTTGCCCAAGTTCATGCAGGCTGGCTGCGGCAGAGGCAGAAATCAAACGCAAATCTCCTGAGGTCCAGCCCGGTGCCTTATCCACACGGCCAGCATTGCCCTGGAGGGGGAATTGTGGCGCTGAAACAAGAGGGTCTGATTTCAGCAGGGCCCTAGCTGAGCGTGCCAGCTGGTGGGCAGGCTGCTCTCAGGCCAACACAGACATCTCAGTATCTAACACCGGCCTCTCGGTGTGCTCAGTCAAGATCTCTCTCCTACAACTCTGCCCGTCGCGGACACACACACACACACACACACACACACACACACACACACACACACACACACACGTCTGCTCGCTCTTCCAGACGGCTGGATCTGTCGTTAGAAGGATCCAGAAGTGGGTCTCTTACAGCCGTTATATAAACAAGCCCCATTCGGCAGAGCCCGTGCTCAAGTATGTGACAGCCGCATGATGCCGGCCGGGCCCCAGAGACACAGGAGACAGGCCTGCTACTGGCCAGAGGCCTAAGCCGTTGGGCGTTTGTGGCAGAGGGGAATGGACGTACCAGGAGAGAAGGCAGCCCCGCGTAAGAGCCAGGCTCTGGGCCCATGGCTGCAGCTCAGCACATGGTTCTGGGTTTGCACCCAAGCCCAACAAAGGCAGCCTTTGCTCGGCTAAGAGGATTATTTTTCAGGGACACGGCCCCTGCTTCCTTGGAGTGCTGGGCCCGGCTTCACTCGTAGCGCTTCTATTTGGTCTCCTGTCGATTGCGTCCCCATGCAGAGGCACAGCCAGGAAGGAACAGGGGCCTGAGCAGATTAGGTCAAGCCCCCTTGCACCAACAGCCCAGTTCAAGAGACACTCCCCCGCCCCCTAAATTGTAGCGTATACAGCGTGGCCAAGCTACACAGGGGAGAGTCTGGCCAGCCCCTGGATGGGAGAGTGCAAAGGAAATCCAGGGGTGCTGCAGGGCTTGCCAGGGGGGATTCAATAAGGGGTGCTCTTCCCTAGGAGTCAGTGCCAACCACCCCAGGCCCCAGCATGGTGCTGGGGGGCGCTCTGCTGCAGGGAGAGGGGTGGAGGGGTCAGCAGGAGGCGCTCTCCCTGTGCAGCCAGTGCTCAGACCCCCAGTGGAGCTACGCAGCTTGGTGTGCCATTTTCCAGAAAGCCAGGCCCTCTCAACCTCATGCTCCAGACTCCCCCTCTCGAGGCATTTGAAATTCCTCTGCCCTCAGCTGGAGAGCAGTCTTCACTTCCTGTCCTAGCCAGCGGCTGCTGCATCCTACCCCGGGAGTGGCTGCATTTCAGCAGCGGGGATGTGATTCGTACTGCCAGCGTAACCAATCAACGCAGCCCTGGCTGCTGAGAACAGGGGTGGAACCCCGCTGCTTCTACTTCGAAAGCTCAGGCCCTTGCCTCTTGAGCTAAAGGAGAATCCCCATTCACTGCTCTCCATAGAGGAGGTATGACACACAGCCAAGCCATTCTGATTCCATCCAATCAGTTCTTTAAGTGCTGCACGTCCTCTGTATGTAGCCACACGGGGACTCTGTGTTCACCTAGCACAGGCTGAATTTAAAGCCAAGCAAGAGAAGCAAATTAGTTCTTTTTGCACAGTCAGTAGCATCTTCTTCCAGGCATATTTACAGCCTGGATCTGTCCTATTTGGCAGAGAGAGGACGAGGATGGGGAGAGGGGAGGAAGAAATCAAGAAGTGCTTTTTCAAGCCCAGTGGGAAGCCGCGCCACGCGCAGCTATTTCCAAACCTTTAAGACGTTAATTCAAATCCTGTCCTGGGGTCAAAGGCCAGACCTGAGCAGTGGCCACATGGCAGAGCGGCCCTAATTAAAAGACTGACTTCCTACCCTCAAATGGCGCAGCGCATCTCTAGCCACTTGGGAATCATTTGCGGAGTGCGGGAGGGGAGGGGGAGAAGGAACACAAACAAATCGCAGCCAAATTAAAGGTGAAAAGTCCCTGGAGAGAAAGCTACGTCCTTCTTGGATAGGCCGACGTTTCCCAGCCTGTTAGCCTCCTCTACCCACATGAGGCCTGCCTGCGTTAAACTTTCAGCCACCAGCGTAGTTTGCTGCAAACATCTAGTGTGTTTCTCAGCTGTATTATGGCAGCGCCTAGCAGCTCCAACCAAGAGTGGGGCCCTGTCATGACGGGCGCTGTGCAGACACAGAGCGAGAGGCAGGCCCTGACCTGAAGAGCTCAAAGGCAAAAGAGCCAGGGCGGAGGAAAAAAGAAAAAAAAAAGAGAGATTCTTTATCTCCATTTTACAGACAGCAGAACTGAGGCCCACAGAGATGAAGGTCACACGGGGAGCCAGGAATAGTGCTGCTCTAACCACTAGATAACACTCCTTCCCCAGAATCGAGTCCAGGAGCCCTCTCTCTTGCTAGCCACTAGACCCCACTCCCCTCCAGAGCTGGGAATAGAGGCTGGCTTCCCCAGGCCCGGCTCTAATCACTAGATCGCCCTTCCTCCTACAGACTGGTGTTGAGCAACTTCTGCCTTCTTTTTTAAAAAGACATTTGGATAGAACAGGACACAGAGCAGCTCCCATTACAGTCATTCAGTCCAAAGATCCTGTTAATTCTCAAGACACCACCCGGAAAGGGAAGGCAAAGGATCCACTTTAGGGCTGGTCGCTTGAAGTATTTCCAACCCAGGGACGTTAGATCTTCCAAAGTTCCTTTCCCACCGGAGATATTTAAACCTGGTTCCGACAGCGAATAGTTGATAGTCAACAGCCTGTTTAGAGTTGAGGATCGAGGATACACTTCTTAGCTAACACACCACTGCCCTCCTATGGGCACTAAGCCTCTTTACAAGGGGACTAGAAATTATGCCTGTCAGATTACATTCCAGAGATTCAAGACATTGGTTTTATTTGCCAGCTGTGAAATTTCTACCAAGGGTCTCCAGAACCAAGTGTGTTTTTAACTCTCCTTCTTTGAAACGATCCTCTCTTGGTGCAAACACACACGATTTGTTCTTTACATTTCTGAATCTGAAACTCCTTCGGGTGGGGGGAAAAACCCCAAATCCGTTCTCAACGGACACAAGCGATGTCCATAAATTTGCAATTCTTATGCAGAAATTAATAGCATCTGAATTATGGTAGCACTTAAAAACATCAGATCAAGGCCCCATTGCTCCAGGTGTGGCATAGACAGAGTGAGAGACAGTCCCTGCCCCCAAAGAGCTTGCAATCTGAATCGGTGCCTCTCAACTTTTTCCAGGCCATGACCTGCATACAGGGATCCCTCCCCCATTGCATGTAGCAGCATGGTAAGGGTTGGGATCCCCTCACAGAACAAGGGAATCTCGAATAGGAGCAGAGAGGTTAATTTACCTCTCTATTTGGCCCTGGTGTGACCGCTGCGGGAATCCTGTGTCCAATTCTGGTGCGCACAATTCAGGAAAGAGGTTAATAAATTGGAGGGTCCATAGAAGAGCCACGAGCGTTGTTAAAGGAGTGGAATGCAGGCCTTATAGTGATAAGCAGGTTGAGCTCCCGGAGTCTAACCTATCAAAGAGGAGGTGAAGGGGTAACTTGATCCCAGGGTATAAGGACCTAAAGAGGGAACAACATTTTGATACCAGAGGGTCTGCAATCTAGCAGACAAAGGTCTAACAAGATCCAGTGACTGGAAACCGAAGCTAAACCAATTCAGACTGGAATTCTAATCCCAGGGTTGCTCCAGCAGGCCGGGGCAGGGCTCAGGATTAGAACTCGAGTCCCTCAGTTCCCAGTCTCCTGGTCTGTTCTCCCGGTAGCTCCCAAGAGTCTGCTGTCGGCCTAGACTGGCCTCCAGCTGCCTCCTTAACTCACCCCCATCTGTCCTAAGCACATCAGACCAGCCAGTGCTCTCCCATCCCATACAACAGGGGGAGATGTTTGGAATGGGGGGCTGGTGCTCCACCTTCCCCCCTTTTAAGGGGAGGATATAATTAGCTCCTTTAACAATATTTATCCAGGAGGGTTGTTTGGGCCTTAACACATTACTCTGCTCAGTGGCCTGGCGGAATTTGACAAGGCAACTCACTGCACACACAAAGCCCTAGGTCCTCACTGGGCTGGGAAGAAGGATACTGATTATACAAAGCTAATCAGTGGGACACCTCAAATATCCTGCCAAGTGTTTTAGCAGCTCACAGGAAGCAGACCCAGGGCCTTGAACCTGCCTGGGTATTTTAGAAGGGAAATATCACCTGACATTCACTGCCCCCTGCTGGGGTGTGTGTGTACTACTGCCATCTGATGGCTAGAATCAGAACTTCCCAGCTGTGGGTCCTACATGGCTAACTGCGAATGGGAATTTCCTTTAGATCCAGGCCTAGGCTTTTGGAGGAGGGGTTCTAGGTCCATCAGCTTTTGTGCTCTGATCTCAGAGTCCTGACCCACCACCTGGCGCCGGCTCCCCCCTAAACAGCATGTTCTTTGTTGGGGGCCTCCCACTCAAGGCAGCTCCTAAGGCAGAGTGGAAAGGAACGGGTTAGCTGGTCCGTTGGGATGCAGAGAGATAAGTGCTGACTTCCTAATGGTGCTGTGCATTTCCTTTTGACAAGGCTTTTTATTAATAATAAATACCTGGCTGTTGAGTTGTGTTGTCACCCGGGCTCGCAAAGTGCTCGAACAACAAAGCCGGGCCAACCCCCTCTGGAGGGTAGGCACTGTTATCCTCCTCTTACAAAGGGCCCTAGGGAGGGAGTGCAAATTGATGAAGGACACAGCATGAGTCAGGGGCCAGCTCAGGACTAGAAAACAGAAAACCCACTCTGGGGTTCCCTGCTTAACCTGTACCCCCCACACCCCTCCCAGAGCAGGGACTGGGACCCAGGAGTCCTGCCTCCCCATCTCCTGCTCTAATCAGTAGTCAATATCGGCAGAGCAGGTAATAGAACCGCTAGCATCCTGAGTCCCGGGCCTCCCCTGCTCTAACCACTAGCCTGCATTGCCTCCCTGTAAGATACAGAGATATTAAAAGCTTTGCAAACAATAAAAAGAACAAACCACCACCAGCAAACTCCACACACTTGTCCTTTTTAAGCAGAGGGGACTGCATGTCCTCAAAGGCCCATCTGCCTCTGCTACCCCAGAGAAAATAAAGCAGTCCTGACACACCACCACTGTAATCCCACTTAAGGTGGCTAAAACAGGGCTTTCGCTCTGCCACACAGTCTCTAAATTTAATGCAAACTTGTCAAGTGCAATCAAGTCAGCGCTGCGGGGTAATCTGCGCTCAGTCCCCTTAGCACCTGCACCGTCGTGATTTGACAGAACAGATGTACCAAGGTCCTCCACGCCCCAGCTGAAAGGGAGCAAGTGGGAGCAGAGAGGCTGGAAATGTACAAGACACAGGTCAGAGCCTGCAGCAGAAATCTTGGGCCTAAATAGATGCTACCTTGCAGTTATTTACCCTACTGCAAAGTGAACGAAAAGCACTTACAGCAGAATGCGAGCATTTTACATCTACTTTGCCAAGGAACAGAATCCAGGCCTGGATTGCGCTTGGCTTGTCACTTCCAGGCAGCGGACAGCAGGTCTGGACTCCTGGGTTCTCTCTCTCGCTCTGCCACTCACGCTCAGCTCTCTGTACCCCTCTTTAAAAACAGGGACTGTAATACAGATCTACCTCCCAGGCACACTGCCAGGCGTAAACTCATTAGCATTTGTAAGAGAAGAGATGCTTGAAATAGATAAATAAAGCTATGGATGTTCCAACTTTTTACTGGCAGTGTTTTACCCGTGATAGGTTTTCTATTCAGCTTATGATGCTTTCAGATACAGACCCACCCACCACGGTAATTTTGCAGTGGAGTTTTCCGAGACATTAAGCAAGTGGGCACTGAATGGCAGCAGCAATCCAGAACTGCGTGTGGGAGTAAAGTGCTTTTTTAATGGTGCCTTATGGAGTCGGATGCTAAGACTCCAAAGCGAATCCTACAGAGGACAGAACGCCTACGCAAAAAGTAGGTCAGTGCAAAAAAAACCCCATCAGCCCAACCCACAAAAAGCATTTCCCTCCGTGCTTATCGCACGAGACACGCTGCTCTTTTCTAAAGGGCAGTATGTGTTAAAGGCAAAGAGAGACACTGCTCCAATCAGAACAAATCCTCTTGGAAAACAAGTACAAAATATCCAGTTGGGTGGCTGAGGGCATTTCAAGAAAGGACAGATGGGAAATTCCAGACCCTTCACCAGCAGAGATGAGCTGGAAACATGCTGGGGCCCCGATTCTGATCTTGGCTATACCAATGTCGAACGGCAGTAACTCCACTGAAGTCACTGTCATGTACAACGGAGAGCAGAATTTGACTCGGTGAGTTTAAGTAGGGCCCTGTTGCGTGCCATCAGAGTTCTCTAGGGCAGGAATAGCATGCAGTGAAATGAAGAGCTTGTCAGGACTTGAAATGCAACAGCAGAACAGCTGTAGCACTTCCGTGTAGACACTACCTATGCTGACAGGAGGGGGTCTCCTATCAGCATAGATAATCCACCCCCCTAGCCAACCCCAGAGCAAAAGACAGCCAGGCCTGCATGGAACAGGACCGCTGAAATAGTAGAGGTGTTTAAACGTACACTGCAATTCTAAATCACCCTCTTCTCAAAGGGCTGTTAAAATGAGGGCTTATCTATCAGAGTTCAACCCCTGCACTGACCGGTTAGACAGCACCCTTCAAACTGAGGAGCCCAAAGCATTTCAGAAATCGTAGCTAAGCGGCACAAATATGCAACTCTCAGAGTGACCAGTGAGGAGATAAACAGATAGCTTCGCTGTGCCAAAGGTCATGACAAGTCAGCCCAAGAACGCAGGAGTCCTGCGTCCCCGCCTTCTGTAGCCCACTGCATGAAGTAAACACTACAACAGGAAAAGGGAGGGAGGGGTGGGGGGGTCTTTCCTCTGTAGCCTGAAGCCAAATTGCAGGATATAGTGTCACATCAACTGGATATGCGGTCTCTTAGCTGGAGCAGGGACCTGGGATTCCAGACTCCTGGGTTTTATTTTTGGTTCTGCCACTGGCCTTGCTGTGATTTTGGGCCAGTCACTTACAACAGTTTTAAGTTTCAGTTTCCCACATCGTCAAAATGGATCTAACACTCCTTTCTCCACAGGGGTTTGAAAGGCTTAAATAATGCTCCCAGAAGGGCTTGGAGATCCTTAAAGGCTCTACGGAACTTTGGCTATCGCGTCAGCACAAGGCAAGTTGCTTTGATTTACTGAAGAGCACGACATACACATCTATCCTAGTGCAACAGCAAATACAAGATTAAGGAAGCAAAAAGGTTATTGTTCAACATTTATTTCTTTTTTTTGTTCCCACCACAAGGTGAAGAAACCTGAAAGTTACAAAGGTCCAAGTCACATTTCACGAGACAGATGGAAATAAGAAAACAAGTTTAAATATCATGCCCATTCTAAATACAAAGGAAAAAAAGAAATCAAATAATGAAAAATATAGTGTAGCGTGATCTTTTGCAGATATATTTTTACAAACTGAAGACCAAAAGCTCCTTATGTTATGCCTAAATCTACTTAAGTTTTGTGTATAAAACCAGATATTTCAAAAATGTTTCCCCCTTGTTTTATATATTTTTTTTTGCAATTCTGAAAAAAAGTTTACAAAAACAAAAAAATCCAAGTCTTGTAAATTTCTAAATTTTTTTTTTTGCTTGTACATTATGAACAAACGGATTCAACTCTCTTGATCGCTTACATCTTACTAAGATAGGTTTATAACATCTCCCCGTGTCCTAGCCACTACAAACAGGAGTAGGAAAAAAAAACAAACCTAGAGTCTACTCTAATACACCGTGTGAGCGGATATCAGCCGCCAACGAGTTAAGCCCGCTCGCCGCGGATACGACGTGCCAGCTGGATGTCTTTTGGCATGATGGTGACTCTTTTGGCGTGGATTGCACACAAGTTGGTGTCTTCAAAGAGACCCACGAGATAAGCCTCACTGGCTTCCTACCAAGGAAAAACCACAACAGAAGTAACAGCTCGATCTGTTTCGCAACAGTCTCTTTACGAGGCATCAAAATGCTCCCATTGTACCGAGGGCCAGATTTTTCCTGCTGCTCTGTGCCGTTTATTCCGATGTCTAAGGGGGGGCTGAGTGCTCTCAAAAAACTGGCCCTGCATGCTTAGCACCTACCCAGCTGCGTGTGCCTCAAGGGCTTCTCAAGTGTCAGTTGAACCCCATTTGGCAGGTGAGGAAACCAATTCAGAGCCCCCAAATTCACACCCCACCCATTTACACTAGCGAGCCGCACAGTCTCAAACGTGACAGCTCTTTCTAACGCTACGTGCTCAACACCCCCACGCCAGCGGCTTTGAGACGTGGATGCTTTCTCCTGCCACGAGTGAGTGGATTAAGAGCATGTTTTGTCCCCATGGAACTCTAAGCACTTTAGGGAGCACTTATTGACAGAGAAGCTGAGCACTGCAGCAGCCAGTGATGTCAGTGTCTTCCCTCTGCTTGTACACACACATCACTGGGATGCAGTCGCCTCTCGGGGCGAAAGCAGTAATCTGTGGACATCAACGGGGAATTTAGATTCTACGTTCTGAAGCCAGAGGCTCTCTGAGCAGCAGACGTATGCTCTGCAGGTCACTCTCGAGAGGAGCCCGTGCCTCGAGCTTTAGTTTCTACAGATTTGATGAGTGCAAAGCAGGTCGGGCTCACTCTTTGGAAGGTACTTCCCAACTGTCTGGGGGCAAGTTAGACAGGTTTCATTCTGTCTGCCCAGCAGGGAAGAGAGACAAAGTCGCCTACCTGCAGGGCTCCGATGGCAGCACTCTGGAACCGCAGATCCGTCTTGAAGTCCTGAGCGATTTCACGGACCAGACGCTGGAACGGGAGTTTGCGAATCAGCAGCTCAGTGGATTTCTGGTACCGCCGGATCTCTCGAAGGGCCACAGTGCCAGGCCTGGAAGAGATTTCAAAGACAAGGGCTCAGAATTTAACCCCCATTCCCCCAACCACGCTCAGACATCAGTGTGCCAAGGACTGCAGACGGAACTCCCTTCTCCTCTGTAAGCGTCTCAGGTGTACCCAGGAGGGGTTTCGTGTACACGTACACGTACACCCGCCCCCCCATAGAAGAAGCTTGCCCTGCCACAGTCTCTGGGGACAAAGAGGACTCCATGGTTGTTAAGCTGGCCTATTGCACTGCTGTTAATTTCACCAACTTTCTTGTTAAAAAACAAAACGCAGTATTTAGAGGGGACCAACAACGTTGACAGCCCCTAATATTAGACCGCGGGTACGTCTACGCTTTTTTTCTTTTAAGTGGCTTTTTAAGAACTTTAGCAGCTCCTTCCAAACAAGGACTGGAACAATGATGAAATCTCAACCTTTGTGCAGGTGCCCTATCAAACATGCATTGCTGAGCTGGCTACAAGTGCCTTTGTATGCATGTGTTTGTCCCTTCTGTTTTAATAAGCCAGCCGAAAGGATAATATTTTATAAAACTATTCACTACAAACCATTATTTATTATTTGTAATTACAGTAGCCACTCCTAACCCTGATCTCAGTCGAGGCCTCTTTGGGCTCAGCCCCAGGAGAGACTATCCCTGCTCTGAAGAGCTTACATGCTAAGCAGATGAGCCTGGCAAAGGATGAGGGAAAACTGAGGCACAGAGAAGGGAAGTGACTTCCCTAAGGTCACATCAGCAGGTCAGTGGCATAACTGGCAAAAGAACTCCAACTCAGGAGTCTGAATCCCTAACTACTAGCCCATGCTCCCTCACACATAGTACATAAAAATTAAGGCTATGATATAGATCACGTTATTTTTTTCTTACGATGGCAAAACTCCCCTTTACGTCTCCCACGCACACCAGAAGAGAAAGCATGACTCCAAGTACCTGTAACGATGAGGTTTCTTCACTCCCCCAGTGGAGGGCGCACTTTTCCTGGCTGCTTTGGTGGCCAGTTGCTTCCGGGGGGCTTTCCCACCAGTGGATTTACGAGCGGTCTGCTTGGTACGGGCCATTCTGGATGGTCTTTAGTGCGGAAGAAATCTGCTAAAAAAAAAAAAAGAGGGGAAGGGGAAGAAATCAGTTTAACCTTTTCAAGAACAGCTTGACCTGGGGTCGCGTCCCATCACTCCCTGTGTGACCTACAAGTCACTAAGGCAATATGGTTCCCTACTGGTAAAATGGAGCTAGTCACATGGCCCTGTCTTCCCAGGGTGTTGGGAGATGCTCAGATGCTATGGTAACCCTAGAGGTTGCCATATAAATGTTTAGGAACATTTCCGGCACTATATTGGGGGGGGGGGGGGGGGGGGGGGGGGGGGGGGGGGGGGGGGGGGGGGGAAGAAGAGAATAGTAACAGAAAATCCCTGAAAAGCTTTTGTTAATTCCACAGCTGTTCACTCCGAATTACTTTGTTTTTAACTAGAGTGTCACAGATGAACCTGTGTTTTGTTTCTGCTGTAATATAAAATGATCATTTCCGTCAGTGACCTGATTTGCCCAGCATGGAAGAGGAGGAGAAGTGTTGTTTTCCCAGCTCTGGAGGAGGATGGGGTCTAGTGGGTAGAACTAGGAGCCAGGACTCCTGGGTTCTATTCCCAGCGTGGGAAGTGGGTCTGGGAGCCAGGACTCCTTCTGGGTTCTAGTCCTAGGTCTGGCAAAGGACTAGGGTCTAATGGATTGAGGCGGGAGGGATTTATGGTCAGGATTCCTGGGTTCTTTTCCTCTCCTCCCTCTGCAGTTGCCAGTTTTTGCACAGACCCACAGGCGACAGTTCCCGACAGTAAGAAAAAGTCACCGATTTCCCCCCTGAGGTTCCCCGCCGATCAGTGGCGCCAGTTGCGGGGAGGAAGGAACCTGCTGCCCCGATCGCTCAGAAACAGGGCGGGGAGACACGTCGGGCCGGGGAAGCGAACGCAGCGGAGGGAGCCAGCTGGGAATGGCCTGAGTGAGAGTCTGGAAAAGGGATCGTTGTGGGGAGGAGAGTGTGGAGGGTCATCCTGGCTGGGAGCGAACATGCAGTGAGGGGGAAAGGTTACAAAAAGCAAGGAGCCATCAACTGTTCATGGAGCGGAGGCTGCTCTGGGACCGAAACGAGCGATATCCCTGCAAAGGAGAGATCTGGCCTCAGAGCCGGCTTGGTGCCACGTGAGATCAAGCCGAGGTGTCAGTTCCACACCAGCGCCATCACGATGGGCACCAGGCCGAAGCCACTGCCATGGCGGCAACCAGGTGCCATGGCGATGGAGCCAAGGACAACAGCAACCCTACACCAAATTGCACCATGGCGTCCCACCTCCATGGCCAATACAGCAGCCCCTGTAGAGCCACCAGAGTCTGCTTTAAAGAGAACCCAGGAGTCCTAGCTCCCAGTCCTCGCCCCAGTTTGCCCCCTTTAGCCACATAAAGTGGGTTTTTTTGAAGAAAGACTACATCTTCCAGAAGCCTTTGCGCCAAGTCTGGGTTTGATTGGCTAACTAAAGTCAGGTGACCTTCCCCAGGCTAACCGAGGCCTTTTCCCGATTGGCCAGCGTCGCCAGCCAACCGGTATGTAACCTGACAAGAGAGGGGGTAGAGCCGCGAAGCCTCCTCGGTGATTGACGCGGCTCATGACCAATCGACCTCGGGGCTGCCTCAGGGGCTTCCAGCCAATCAGCGCGGCCACCGTGCTCTCGCATCGCCCGACCAATGAGCTGCAGGATACAGACGGAAGGCGGGACTTACTTGGTGGAAGGGGCTCCTCAGACGATCTCGGTTTCTACTCACCCCCCCCCTTTTTTTTCGAACAAGGGGGGAGGGGGAAGCCCGGGTACGGGGGTGTCTCGCGCCTCCTTGTTACCTGTGTGTGTGGCTCGCGCCCCTCACTGCAGCGACCGTTGGAGCCGTTGGGAGTCCCGGCCGGCGCTCGCGCTGCTCTCGCTCCCTTCCCGCCTTTCCCGCCAGCCCCAGCAGAAAATGGCGGGTTCCCCGGCTGGGCTATTTAACCATCATGCAATGGGGCAGAGGGGAGGGGAGGGGAGGTCAGCTGAGGTGAACCTGGCTGTGTGGGCGCCATCTTGTGAGCACCACCCAGGCTGCCCCTGCCTCCCCCCAGTCACAGGGCTGGCAATGGGGAGCCTTCCTTTAACCACAGACCCTACTGCATTTTATGCCCCTTGCATGAGTTACGTTAAGACGTCCCTCGAGTCAGGCTAAACCCTTGACATGGGTCGTGCCAATCTTGCCTATGTGTAACATAAAATCTCTGGCACAAAGTCACGCCAAGTGCCCCCCCCTCATGTGCGTCACACCAAACCATGCCTACGTGTAACACGCCAAAGCCCTGGAACGCATCATGCCAACCTTGCCTACATGTAACACTGTAAACCTCAGTTACAAGTCACGCCAAGCGCCCCCCAGCATGCATCTTACCAACCTTGCCTACATGTAACATGCGAACCCCCTGGCACGTGTCACACCAAGTGCCTCCCCCATGTATGTCATGCCAACCTTCCCTACATGTCACATGCTAACCCCTCCCCCTGCATATTCACACCAACCTTTCTAATATATAACATGTCAAGGCCCTTGCAGAAGCTTTGGCAACGCCTTCCAGTGCACAAATTATATCAAGCCCTTTGCACTAGCCACATGAACCTCCCCGATGCCAACTAGCCACAAATGTCACTATAAAACCCTCACACAAGTCACATCTACCCCCTGCACGAGCCATGACCAGTGGAGTTGACACCCATGTAACGTCACTAGCCTATCACCAGTCACGTCAAGTAGGACTGGTGCAAATTTTACAGTTTTCCCCACATCAGCCACTGTCAACGTTATGCCAGCCTTCCCTATCACAAGTCACATCAACTGGTGCTGATGCCAAAATCACATTATATGAGTACCTAGACAGCTAGGTACTTTAGAGAGGATAATTAACTAGTCACTGCCACCCTCTTATCTCAGGTAAGAGGCCTCCTGTATATGGTACCCTTGGATATGTTTTTAGGTAGTACTTCACTTTTCTCATACGCTCGGCTCTCTCTCTTTGAGCAGAAAATACTATTGACACGTGATCTACCTCAAAGAATATGCCAACACGTGATGGCATGGTTAAAGATTGGGGAAATTTGTCCGGGTAGGGAAATCATTACAGCCTTTAGGAATGGACTGATGTCTTTTCCAGTGGCCTATGGGGAAAAAGAGTTGATGTTTTAATCGACTGCTAGCTGGAGAAGTGTCCGCATTGTGACCGTCCCCTCACTGAGGCTCAGTAACAAGGGGCAAAGGGAGAATGGGCTATGAAGACTGACTTCTCCTCTAACCCTTAGTACTTGTCCCTCCAGGGCTGTGGTGAGGTTGTTCACCCTGCCACTGCCTGGGCTGTACTGGTTCTGGGGATAAACACAGCGCTTTAGTCTGCAAGGCTGTCAAGCTGGTACTATTCTTAAGCAATAAGTTAACTATCCAAAAAATACTGCATAGCTGAAGGTCCGTAAACTTTGACGCCCACAGGGGCAATTTGTAGGACACACAAGAATTTACTTTGGGTCATGGGGAAATCTTCAGTCTTAAAGCCCAATCCTGCAGACATGTTTAACTTTGCTGCCATGAGCAGTCCTCTCAACTTCAACTACTAGTTGCTTTAGTGAAGTGTTTGCAAGATGGGGGCCTTGGAAGCATGATCAGAGGAATGTAGGGTTGTAAAGAACCTTAAGAGGTCATATCTAGCCCACCCACCTGGGAAGTAGATTGAATTATACCTAGAACATCCCTGACAGGGATTTGTCCAACCTATTCTTAAAAACCCTCCAGTGATGGTGATTCCACAACCTCCCTGGGTCACCTGCTCCGATGCCTAACTATGCTTAGCATTAGAAAGTTTGCCCTAGTATCCAATGTGACTCTCCCTTGCTACAAATTAAGCCAATTACTTCTTATCCTACCCTCAGTGGTTATGAAGAACAATGGATCACTTTCAAAAGATGTTCAACTGTAGATGGTGTGAAACATAAGTAAGCTCTTTGGGGTTCGAATATCTCCTACTGTGTGAATGTGAAATGCCCAACGTAACGGGGCCCTGTTCTTGGGCAGCCCATCCAGCTGGGCCTCCATTTGCACTTGGATAACCCACAAAGCTCAGCCTACATTAGCAACAAAGCGTACAGCCTTCTTGTAATAATTTCTAAGGGGTCACCAGTACAAACTCAATTACAGCAGAGGATGGATGGGAGCGGCTGCGTGATCCAGTTCTGCTCATACTGGACTAAGGCCCACTGTTACTAGACAACTCAAAACTCACTCTGATGCCTCATTCTTCAAAGATATAGGAGTCCTAAATGCAGGGTCCATCTCTCCCTGAGTGTTTCTACAATAGCCCAGCACAATTGGGCATCTGATGCTGCCTGGGCTCCCCAGGGTACTACCCCAATAGAAATAAACCATGAATTCCTAGATTTGTCCTGCAAGGATATTCAGAAAACCACCACCAGGAAATCGCTAATTTATACTACTTGCATTTATAATTGTGGGCACCAGAGGGCACAGTTGTATCTCTTCACCCTCACCAGAGTTGCTTAAAAAAAAAAAAAAAAAAAAAAAAAAGTACTACAATGTATATTTAGACAAATTTCAGAGTAGCAGCCGTGTTAGTCTGTATCCGCAAAAAGAACAGGAGTACTCTGTTCTTCTTTTTATTTAGACAAAGTACTAAATGTAGTTTAATCAATTTTTAATAAAATTGATTTTGTCCTTCTATATCCTCTCCCACCCCTCCCCCCCAACTCTTGGAAAACTACAAATCCTACTGAAATTTGACCTCAGCTGCTCCTCGCAAGGTAGATATTACAGATGAGGAATGGGAGATAGAGGTGATGTCACCATACAAGTCTGGCATAACTGGGACTAGAACCTCTGTTGTTTTAGGCCTGAACCACAAGACCACCGTTTTTCCTTTTAAGACCTCTTTTTAAAAAGGAGAGTTCTGATTGACAATAGATCTGAATTAAGACCACCCCCAAGGTGCGTTATCTTAAACTATTTTCATATTGGAGACATTGTAAATGCTTTCTCTCACATCACCAACTAGCTCCACTCTACTGGAAATCTGGGGTCTCTGAGCTAATCCCTAAGCACTACAGAGATGGTCATGGGTTCCTAGGCTCCACATTAAATCAGGTCAATTGTGGAAGAACAAAAACAGGCTTGTTGGATTAAAGGGTAAAATTATTACAAAAAGCAGCATTTGGAGAGGTAAGGAAAGGGCATCAAGTTGTCATGGCAATGGAAGGTCAGAGCTTTAAATAACTCTCACCCTATGCACCAGAGACCTCTTACTGGCCTGGCCTCACCAGACAGAGGATTTACTCCTTTACTGGTTACTTACAAGAGTTGCTTCATAATAGGTACAAATTACAGGGGTAACTTGGGCCAAGCTGATTAATTTTTCTTTTAAATGGAGGTTTATTTTAGCATTCATGAAAAGGAGACTAAGAACATGTTGGCATATGTGCACACAGCTCATGTACTTCAGTCCCCATTTACAACCATTTCTGCTAGTACACCTCCCACTCTCCATCCCAGCTCTGCCCTGCTCCACAATCTTAACTTGCAGCACCCTATGCTACCGTAGCCTGAAGCAGAGGGGGAAAAAGTAAATACAGAATTGGCCTGCAAATGCCACCAGTTTCCCTTTGTTTCAAGGTTTGGGGGACTGTGGCTCAAAGCCATTGTAACAAGACCCTGGAGATGTGGCAGGAGGAGAATTTTGATGTCACAAAAAGCAAGGTCCCGCCTGCTTTAGAAGTATCTACTGCCTAGCTGGGACATCTCAATATGAGCTCCACTACTGAGGTTGCAAAGAAGTCTGGAAAGATGAAAAGCTGCATCAGGCTTGCTGGAGTGGAGTGTGTAGATGGAAGGAGCTTGATGGGTTTGGATATAGGACCTGGAATGCTGCTTTCAGGATATTCACACTGCAATGAAGCATTAGACCACTTGCCACTTGTTTCGGGGTACTGGTATAGAAGAATTATACCCCATATTGCAAGGGAACGGAGAGTCTGCTTTTGCTGTGTGTTTGGTCAGTTAGCAAGCACTAGAAAGAAGGCACTACACAACCAGTTTATGACTTTCATTATTTTATTTAACAGACACCTTTCTGAAGTGCAATAAAAGTTAATCATACAACAACAACAAAAACCCAGAAAGACAGTTTTGTAACACTAGGTGATTCTGAGTCATTTGTTAAAACATTTTCTCTCATTTCCCGCCCAGTTCCCCCCATACCCGACAATGAGCTGCTAATTCGTCTTCCCACACTGATGGGATTCCCAGATGGTGACCCTCCCTTACTTGACAGCCTTCATCCCAGCAACCTCAGATGAAGAGCTTGTTGTTGCGATATCAGCACTAGATTTCTCAGTAAGGTTGAACAGTGAAACTCACTCAAGAATTACTCAAAGTTAGAGGCACCTGAATAGCACATTAGAGGGGCCGTTTCAACTCTAGACAGGCGTTGCGTACAGATATAAAGCATGCCAAAGCACAGAGCTGGATCCTCATCTGTCTTTGTTCAAACCGGCATCCTGCGCAAAAACTTCTGGGAACGGCCACGCGTCAGGGGACATTTCGGCAACTCCCGTCATCAAGCGCTCGGCCGAGTTGAACCAAGCAAATGCTCATCAAGCTAGAGGAAGAGAAGGAACGTATATAGTTAACGAACTAGAAATTTAAAAATAAAACTGGACTAGGTGCAAAGAAGGGCTACTCGGATGATCAGGAGGCTGGAGAGCCCATCCTAGGAGAGGAGATGGAAAGAGCTTGGCTTGTTTAGCCCAGCCAAGTGAAGGCTGAGAGGGGAAAAAATCTGATTCCCCACCACATCCTGACCTATTTAGAGAGAGCAAAAACACCAGAAGAGCTATTGAAGCTCAAGGACATTATTGGCACAAGAACAAACAGCTTCAAATTGATCGTGAATACATTTAGGCTGGAAATTAGAAGGTTCCTAACCGTCAGAGGAGCGAGGGTCTGGAACAGCCTCCGAAACTGAGCGCGAGCTAGTTTGAAGATGGAGACTGATAAATTTACATACAGAATTCTATGCTGGAGCCGTCTGTGACAGCACTGGACTGAAGGCTCAGAAAGGGCCTTTCCAGTCTGATGTACCTGAAGCAGCAGCTACTGCTCTTAACCTATTACAGCGCGAGTGTAACAGTGCCTTCTAGTGTTTAAATAAAAGCACTCTAGACAAACCCAACATAACACAATGGCCCACACAGAGGACAAGAGACCACCTAGAACTAATTAAGGAACAGTCCTCAAACACTGCACAAGTGCGGGGGGGGAGGGTGCATTTGGGATCCAACAGACCAGGATTCTAGCCATGGTTCCAGAGGTTGCATGCATGATTTACCAAGCAGGCGAGTCTGAATTCACAGCACCTCAGCCCACCAGAACCACGCTCATTTTCTGACCCCTTTTGCCAAGTTAATTCCAAGAGGAGTCTGACTCTTTTTGCCTCCCATGAATGCTCTGCCCTGCTGGTGGTAGCCAGCATAACCAGTGGCTGGGAGCTTTAGGATTTGCAGCATTACCGCATTTTAACATAGAGCCTTCCCAAGTGTTTCCTTGTCCATGTATATAGGCTGGAATGCAACCACCTCTGGGGTGAAGCGCAACAGCTGCTCCAGCACTCAGCATACTGCGGTTAGGGGGGGAAAAAGGTGAAGTTCTGACCAACTGTAACATGGCAAGTCCTTGCTCTTTCGGATGCCCAATCATATTTATAATACCCATGCAGAGGGGGATAGGACCTTGGTTAAAGGTCTCCTTCTAGAAAGCCACATGCAGCAAGGCTCCATTTATCCAAGGAGGAAGGGCTGAGACAGCACTACTGGGATAGCCAGACCCACAACCTTACCTGTGTTATGTACGGAGGCACCGATGCATTCTGCTGTTCCTATCCCAAAGCCAACGCCTCTTTAATGGCTGCCACAATCTTGGAAAGCTTGATGCCATTATCCACAAATCCATCCCCGTTCTGCCAGAGAGGAGCCAGTTAGCAAGGGGGCAGCTGAACCCACCCTCCCACCCCGGCATGCCCCATAAGGCTCCAAGAAGTCAGAGCATGAGAAGGCTGTTTGCCAGGAGCTGGGAATGGGTGACGGGATGGATCACTTGGTGATTCCCTGTTCTGTTCATTCCCTCCAGGGCACCTGGCATTGGCCACTGTCGGAAGACAGGATACTGGGCTAGATGGACCTTTGGTCTGACCCAGTAGGGCCATTATGTTTTAAAGCTTTTTTAATTCTCCAGGGTGACACAGCCACTGATGGTGTCCAGAGTTATGCCCCTGGAGAGTTCCACTCCTATTTAAGAGCATTCCTCAGCAAGACACCTGCTCGGGCACTCCTATCACTGCCAAGAAGCTGTGACAAGACAGCAGCACCAGGACCGGAGGGACAATGCAGTGTTTGAAAAGCGGCCTTGGAAAAACCTCACGGGTACTCCTTGGCTACAGCAGCGAGCATAGAAAGCTTGTTTCTGCTGCTGGACCTTCCTGTCTCACCAAGATCTCAGACAAAATATTAGCTTAAAAAAAAAAAAAGGAGTGGGTGAAACTTACAGCCCCTTTCCCCGCCAAAAAATATGGGCAAACACGACCCCTTCTAGAAGGTGCCACACACAGGACAGTCAAAATTCAGCAGGCTCCTGGAGTGTCCTTAAGGACACAGAACTCAACAGTTCTACCACCTCAAAGAGACACTTGACAGTGGAAGTACTTTTAATGTAGGACCGACAGCTCTAATCTCCCCAGCCCCCAGGAGCTGCAGCACCAGCAGCTGCAAGAGCCAACAGCTAGTTTAGCATCAAAGACGTTTTCTAAGGAGCTGTATTTTCCCGCTTGTGAAGGCCGGCAGCAGTGGCTGCTAATAAGCCATTTCAGTTTGCCATCCTGGAGATAAAGGATGCAGGTTTCATCCATCACTGAAATGCAGCTATCTTTGAGGTGGAAAATGGCAGCTGTGGGGAGAAGGGCTGGGAAGAAGAGAGAATAAAAAACAAACAAAAACCCCACAGCCTATATCCTACTGCAACTGCAGAGGAAGTTTAGGGAGTCAACATAAGTTACTCATATTGCAACAGGAACAGGGCAGCGGATTAACACTTGCATGCCCAGTGAGTGGGCTAGTAGGAGTCAGTGGCTGATGTGCGTTTTAGGTCTCATTTCCAGCAGCACCCGAAGGAAGAGTACCAACCTACTGACTCACAATGACTGCTCCTTAGAAGGCCGCACCAAACTGATCCCCGTTCAGCATGCAGATTCTAAGGGGATCATTGTACAGGCTGGTACAGCTGTAGACAGGACCACTGCTCCAGCTTCGATACCGGACTCTGACTACAGATGCCAGAGCCCAGACAAGGCTCCCAGCCTTCTGCTCACAACACATCTCTATGGAGTCTTCCTGTCTCATGTATATCACCCGCCTTGGTGACAATCAGCTGAGCAGTTCGGTTAGGAACTAGATGAGGGGGGAGGAAGAGACCACTCACCATTTTTGAATGCACCAGTTTGCCTGCGATTGTCACTTCAAACCATCCTGTGACCTGAGGGGTCCCTTCGCCACTCTAAGCAGAGAAGAGGAGTCAGTCACCTTGAGAATGACGAGCCCCAAGGGGGTCTGGGTTATTTTAAGCAGCACGCTCTCCCCTTTATGTTAGTTCCTAGTTAGACCAACAGGAGTGCTCCCTACAGTTCTCACCAGAGAGGAGAATACATCTGCAAACAGATGTTATGAACTTGATGCAGAAATGATAGGGTGGGATTCTCTGGCCTGAGGTCATACAGGAGGTCAGACTAGATGATCATAGTGGGCCCTTCTCTGGCCTTGGAATCTATTAAGTTAATTTGTATTCTAGAAGCCAGGATCCCATTGTGCCAGGTACTGTACAAACATATCAAAGAATCCCTATCCCAAACTACTTATGATCTAGAATAAGAGTATATCTAGATTGAGGAGCACAAGGAAACCAGGGCATGATACTAGATTGTCCAAACATCTTCAGTCCTGCAGAACTGCAAGAACTGTCCTCCTTCCACCTTAACACCACTCTCCAGGATTCCTTGATTGAGGCTTCCCTTACCTCTACCACACGGGGCATGCTTTGTAAGCCAACCAGCAGCAGCTTTCCCCATGGTTATGTCTGTGCCCGTTTGCCCATCTGAGAGGTTTAACAGCTTCCCCTGAAGCACGTGGCACTGGCCACTTTCAGAGACAAGAGACTAGACTAAATGAACCATGGATCTGACAACTATGTTCCAGATTTATGCTGGATATGACATGCTTTTAGTCTGACAGTTCTCAGTCAGGTCCCACCAGATGAGGAGGGATTTATTTAGAGTGCCCTGCATCGCAGATTCCCACTGAAGGCAACAGGAGTTTTGAGAGTACAGAACCAGAGCTTGAGAAGACATGGCTAGTCCTTGGCTGTGCATATTCACTGACTGGGAGTCAGACAGACACAGAAGCTAAGTGCTCTGGACAGACTGGACAATCCCAGGATACTCACGATCTCCAGCTTGCCCGGGAACTGTTTTTCAAGTTCCTTCTTGAGCTGTTGATACTAGAAAGGAGAGAGAGGAAAGGCAGAACCCAGAGTTAATGCCTGATAGGTCTTCGTCAGGACTCGCCCCTGCTGAATCTTGGCTCCGCTGTTACTTCACACACCTAAAAACAGCTGGCAACAATGCCAGCTAGTGAGCCAAGCCCCACCCGCCAGGCCACATGGCCTGCTGTGGGTACAGGAGCCCTTTCTAGTCCAACTGCCTGCTTCCCTTTGCACCAGTTTTCTAACCTGTGCAACTCCATTTATACCTCCTCATGCACAGGTTCAGACAGCCAACTGGGGACCGAAGGGGGAGGAAAAGCTCGCTGGGTCAGGCTGGGGCAAAAGCGTTGGGGATGCTCCAGGAACAGACCCAATGACGTGCTACCGCCCAACTTGCTCTGGAGGAGAACTTCCTCTCTTTGCAGATGGCCGGTGACTTGGACCAAGTGCTGGGAACAGGAATGGGGTCCTAGAGCACATCAGTCCAGTTCACCCACCACCACCAGAGTTATAACTGGAACTGAACCGAGGAATCTGGTCGCTTACCTTGGGACGGTAGCCTCAGGCCCCGCTGTAGGGAGACAAAGAAGAGTTATTTCAGCATCTAGACATTAACCAAAGAAGGGACAAAGGCTGAAATTCAAACAGGAGCTGAGCTTCCTTGAAAATCCCACCTGGTCTCCTGCTATTTGAGACGAAAGGGAACTACATTAGACTGCAAAATACCATCACCACCTAGCTCTTCTACAGTGCTTTCCATCAGCCAATCTCAAAGTGCCTTGCAAAGGAGCAGCATGTAGCGCCATATTACAGAAGGGAAAGGAACTTGTCCAAGGTCACCCAAGCAAGTTCGTGGCAGAGCTGGGAATCCCGAAACCCCGTCCAGTGCTCTTCCACAAGGCCATGCTGCCTCCAGAAGTAGTAGCCCGTTGTCTTCTCTGTGGGACAAGACACTAGATGGCAACATGACCCCCTTTTTGAGGACATCTCGCTGGGTTTTGAGTATCGATGTTGGTCCACAGAAAACGATAAAGTTACAAATCACTGGAAGGGTAAAACCCCACTAAAGATGCTGATTGTTGCTAGTTGTTTTCATTAGAAACTTAAGACTGAAGTTGAGCCTTCTTGCCATGTGGTTACTTTCATTGTTTCTTGACACGATCTAAATGCAATCAACCGCTGACTTTATCCGCCCACGCTAATGGCTATTATTTGGAATAGGGCACGTATGAACTTTGCACTCACACCTGCTGGTGCTGGGACAAACTGGCCCCCTAACCACCCTCTATCAGAGATGCAAGAGAGCAACTGGCTGCTGAGAAAGAGAGAAGTCATACCAACCCTTCTTGTGTCTATTTTAGATGCACAGGCAGCAGAGGAGAGCGCTTCCAGAAGTCATTCTAGTAGGCATGGGAATGCAGAGGAGGAGGATGATTTTTGCCAGGAACAGAAACCTCTTAGAAGACGCTGAATGCTGTTCTGTAATACCGTTACAGAGTTGGCTAAACCCTACAGTCACAGCAACTAACTATGCAGGATAAAACCATTTTATTGGCAAGGAGGTGGGATTCCCACCCCCTTTTTCGCCCCTAAGCTCCACCCCAGCTTCAGCACTTCTCACTGCTGCCCCATGGACATGGAGTAACTCCTCCACTCCCACAGCACACAAGACTTAGTATTTACACCGAGATAACCAGAGGATACAGAGCTACCACGACTACACTCGTTCTGGAAGGAGGAGAGTTAGAACGTTTAAGTCTGTGGAACAAAAAGTGAGGCAGTTCAGGTCAGAGTAGAAGGAGGTGTTGGGGAGCCGTGCCTGGGGAGGCCGGACCTATAGGCGCATGGAGGGCTGTGGGTCATGCTTGATGGACATGAGAGTTGTGTGTAGGGGAGGCCATGGTTACTCTAGCAGAAGGAGGGGCTGCTGATCAGCACAGAGGCACCTGGCCGAGGATTGGCTTAGCAAAGGCTCCAGCAGGTCAGGATTAAGGTGTCTTGCACTAAGCAAGAGAAATGCCGGTCTATTCCGGGGTGGCAATATCTATCTCAAGCTCTGGCTAACTGAACGTGGGCAGAAGTTAGCTGCCGCTTTGCGGCAGAAGTGCCAAATATAAACGAGGACTCACCTGACTGCACAGAGGTGGCATTAGTCCACCTACCATTCAGCCAGCGCGTGCTAGGTTGTAAGCAGTTTCATTCACCCTGTGGGACAGAAGTAGCTTAATCCCCTACAACACCCGTGTAAGTTTCTTAAAGAGCTCTCAGTTTAAGCCCCAAACAGCCAAGGTATCAGCCCAGATACCCTCCAACCCAGTCAACTGTTCTCAAGAGGGCGTGAAACCGGCAGCCAGCCAGACCAGCCCCGAGAGGGCAGCACAGGGTCATTCCCCACAGTTTGTCCTGTGGCCTTCTGGCCAGTAACCTACAAGGATTTACCCGAAGGCCCTGAAATCAACAGAGAACCTCCCACTGACTTCAGTGGGCTTTGGGTCAGGACCACTAAGCAACTGGGGTTAAGAGAAAGAAGAGTTCTCCGGTCTCGCTGCTTTTAATGGATGTTTTGCTCCCGCCCCAGCCTGTGGAGCATCCCCTAAAATACCCCACCCCAGGTCAACGCAGGGCTGGCGGACTGTGGGCATCTGCGTCACCGCAGGCAAAAAACGACACAGCTCTCTGCTCTGTCAGAAAGTCAGCGTGGGGGAGGGAATGCATTTTATGGGACCAATTTCTGTTGGCAAGAGAGACGAGCCTTTAGAGAAGGCAACCAGCCAACAAAACTTACAGCGGCCTAGGGTGACCACACAGCAAGTGTGAAAAATCAGGACAGGGTGTGTGTGTGTGGGGGCGGGGGTAATAGGAGCCTACATAAGAAAGAGACCCCAAAATCGGGACATCAGGTCACCCTACAGCGGCCGAACGTTTTACGCAATTTCCATCCACACGTCCCCCAGGGCCGCATCATTTGTCCTGCCTCGATTGTTGTCCGGGCGAGGCCACTCTTACAATTTGAGCCTCGCCCCCACTTTAAGGCATCTGACACCAGCCCGAGAGTGGGTCCCGCGCTGCTCTGCCGGAGAGGCCCATCATTCAGTTGATGGCAGCAAGAGAAGAAAAGGGGGGACATGTCACTCTTTCCTCCTGGCCGGGTAAGCAGCCCTAGCAATGAAGAGCAACACCAGCATGTTTCCTTGCTCTCCCCAGGGGCTGATGGGCCCGGCCTGGCCCGCTCCCACGGCGCCGGGCGCTGTGGCCACGCATGCACCGACACGGCCAGCTACCCCCCACCCCCGCTTACCAATAAACCACCTGGACTTGGAGCGCCATGACAGCCGCGTTGGCGCCGGGGGGACTAGCCTGGAACGTTGAAACCTCGGGCGTTCTAATTGAGAACGCTGCGACGCAGCCGGTTTTAACACCAACGTTCCGACGAGTCCATTGGCAGGAAGCAAAGGAGGGGAGGAGACTGTTTACAGCCCCTTTGTTCCTCCGCACAGTAAATCTAGCCCCCTTAACGGTTCCCGCCTCCCCCCCCCTCCAAACTGGGTTCGATACCCCTAGGGTTGTGTTTCGTGGGGAACGGGTATAGATTGATTGCAGCGGTCTGGCAATGACACGTAAGGCTCCTCCTTTCTCCTTGGCGGCAGTGGTCTCGCCCCAGGCTCTCCTTGTCCCTTGGTGCTGACATGTGTCATCAACAGAGGGGAGGCGGAGAGATTCGTTGGTGTTTCCAGAAGAATCATTTTAATAACGCGCAATTAGTTTAGGAGAGAAGTTTCTCCTCTCCCCTCCCAGAGCTGGGACTTTGCCCTGAACGCATGGATAGAGGGCCAATCCCATAACGAAAGCGTTGTAGAGAGGAGCCGATACAATCCAGAGGCTAGGGCATTTCTTTGAAAGGGAGAAAAAGCTTTCCAGAACTTACAGATCCTTAAACTCAAGGTTTCGTAAATGAATTCCCCACACCACCTGCTCTTTCCCCACAGGCTATCAAAGTCAGACTTGTGCAAAAGCAGAATTCTCGGGCCAGGGCCTGGGTACAGCTGGGCACACACATACCTCCACCCAGTCCTGCATTTGGCTGGACGGTCCTGCCTTGACCCCACAAACCCCCCTGTCTACTGAGGGCCAAGGAATCCTCACCTGGCTAGAGAATGCACAACTCTCTCTCCCACCCCCTCCTTCTACCTTCGTTCGGGGGGAGACGGCGTATCCAGGGGACTAGGATGAGCCCTATCTGGCCATTACAAGCCAGTGGATTTGAGAACAGTCCTTGGGCTGCTCCACATTATTGGCCGCAGGATCAAGGCAGATAGAAATGTAGCATAAAGCCACCTTTGTCACAAGGCCAGAAGGAACCACCAGATCAGCTGGTCTGACCTCCTGCGTATCAGGCCACCAACACCACCTGCCTGCTAAACCCAACAACTGAGATTAGTCCCCACTCAGGCATGCCAAGTTCATGGCAGAGTCTCTGATTGAACCTCAATCACCAGAGTCCCAGCCCAGTGCCTTAACCACAAGACAAGCCTTCTCTCTGCGTCGCATTTTCAATTTGATTGTAGGTTGTCTAGGGTAGGGACCAAGTCTGAGCTCCCAGCATGCTTTTGGGTGGTATACAAACACTCCATGGGCAGATACAGCTCAACAGACACTAGCGCCAATACCATTCCTGTCAGAGGATACTTATATAGCCCATGGGAGTCAGGCACTTAAACACTTTTGAGGATCTGGGCTAAGAAACTTACCCACAGTCACACAGGGAGGCTGTGGCAGAGCAGGGGATTCACCCCTAGTCCGAGGTGATCACCCAAACCATTAGGCCACCATTCCTCTCTGCCACAGAGAACTCCCCGTTGCCAGGGCCTGCAATCTGGTGGGCAGTAGCACGAAGCAAGATTTGGGGACAAGGCTGGTGGAGCCAGTCAAGCAAGCCCACACCCTACGGAAGACTTTAGCAAGGAGGACAGGGAACCCCATGGCCCCAATGCTGCAGAGAAGCTGGGGCTACAGTCCTACATCCGAAGCAGGGTTCCTCCTGGAGAGGGACATTGCAGACCCGGCACCAGGGTCGGTGGGGAGGGTGATGGGTTTCACATTCCCAAAGCCCACGGACGCCACCTCATTAGTCTTTGAGCAGGCCACACAAATATCACCCACCATGCAGGCACAGAACAGGAGACGGGTGGCGTCCGAGCCCCTGGGGTCACAAGATTAGCTTCCAACTCCAGGCGGAGAGGGGGCTTGGGGGAATCTGACTCAGCCATGTCCTATGCTAAATCAGAGCAGCCTTTATGCACGGCCTCATGAGATCAAACCGCCCGCTGGCTGCGGAACAGCTTTGAACGTACGGCTCCGGTGGGAATTTTCACAGGGCCCTGTTTGCACTATGGGATGCTCTGAGTTGCTGAATCGATTAGGAGGATGGCAAGCCCCAGAACGGAATAGCCTTATCTTCTGCAATGACCTGGAACGGTGACCATAAAACAACCCGGAGATTCTACCCCCTCCTAGTGGAACTGTGGAGAATAATTCATTTCCTCCCCTTTTAAACTCAACCTGATATAACACTCCATGGCCACGTGGCCCTTTCTGAATCCTCAAAGCGCTGGGCAAATATTAACCAGAAGAAACAGTCAAGTCCCCTTTTTATTTTGCAGTTGCCGTTGTAGGGAGGTGTAAATTACGCCATCCTACATCAGCATTGCCAACTCTTACGCTTTGGTCATGAGGCTCGGGATAGCTGGTGTTCTGTGGAAAGCCCCACCTTCTGGAGCCAGGAGAATCTGCGATCGTGACTAATAATAATAAAAGTTTCTAGCTCTCAATGTAGCAGAAAAAAGTTTGGAAACATGACCACCCTGTGAGCAAAAAGGGGAGAAAGCAGAAGATGAAGTAGAGCCCAATATTTATTACTATTTTTAAAATAATCTCATGATTTTAAGCCAATCTCATGAAATCTCAGAAAGCAAAGAACAATTCCCGTATCCAATTCGCCACCTTTCTAGATATCTGGTAACTCAAAAGCTCATACAAATACTTACAATGATCAAGATTGCCGGCCTGGATTTGAGCCGACAGGTTAGTGAAAGGGAGGGCCCAGAGCCTGGGGAAGAGGACAATCGCTGACCTGAGCTCGGCACTGCAAGGAGCCAAGAAAGTAGATTTAAAAACAAAAATCTGCTAGCCGGATCCCTTTCCCCCTCTTCCAGGGTTTGATTTCTGAAAACAGCTGGGCAGCTAACCCCAGGCCAAGCCAGGAGAAGGAGTAAAGGGGTGCCGAAAATAAAGTTAGCTCCACTTTTGATCCTGTAGTAAGGGCTTCCTCCCTGGAGGCACGGTGCCCCCTGCCCCACTGGGGCACATGGCCCTGTCTCATCCCACCCCACCTTCCATCCATGCAGCTCTCCTCGCTGGCTAACCTGCCTCCCCCACCCTGCCCACTTCATTAGCCGGCTTTCCCTGCATCACAGGCTGCGCTACCTACCATGGAGGGGCAAGAAAGAACATTTGGCTAAAAACAAGGTGGTTCATGTGCTGCTCTCTCCAAAGTGCACCTGGTTTTAGCAAAGTATTTAATTAGCCTCCACAAACTTCTTTTCCTTGCCAGCAGATTATAGTGATCTCAGACCGAGAAGCCCTGGAATGCTCTTCCTTCCAAGGACATGCTCAATGAGACGTAATGACATGGACTTGGTGTGCAAAAGAAAGTAAGAAGAGCATGGAATGGATTTTATTAACACTATTGAGCTGCTTGTGAATGATTTTGTGACGATCCATATTGGTGACTTTTCTTTGAATGTCACTCTGGCAGTGAAAGTCGCTAGATTTGTCACTGGTCACTTTGTTTGACACTTATTTTCTCGCTAGGCAAACCAAAAAGTTGCTAAATCTAGTGACAAAGTAGTGTGTGAATCCAATTAGCATCCCCATTAAGCAAAAGCTTGACTTTAAAGCAAGTGCTAAAGTGCTGTCCTGAGCCAGGGCCTAAATACACAAGCAGAGTTTTTGTCCTAGTAAGATTGCAACAAACAACAGTGGCCAAACAGTTGTGATCAGTTGCATCATCTGAGCCCTGATAACCTGAACACCCATCCAACACAGGCTTCTTTAGCAAACGAAAGGTCTATAACTACTAATTAATACTGCCATTTGCATATTGTTAAAAATACAAACCCCATCGGGGAGGGGGAGCGCCCCCTAAAGACCACTCTGATGAGATCAAACAAGAATTTAGGATTGTCTTCCCATGCAATGACATCATCCCAGAGCGGGGTGCAACCCAAGGGATGATGTTACCAAACGAATCACCTGGTCAGTCTTTTGTTATCGTTCACAGCTACTTTTTATGGTGTATGTCAAAGGACAATCACGGGGTGTTTCATCCACATCCAGGGAAAAAGTGTTCTCACTTCAATCATTTACTCCGTGACTCTCCAAAGAGTGTCTATTTTCACATGTTATTAATTGACCCACATTTTGCATGAGGCTTCTGGTACAATTCACACACAAACGCACACACTCTCCATAGGTACATATACCCTACAAAATAGACTTAGACACACACAGACTCACACTTTACCATTGCACTACAAAACAGATTCACACATTGTCTTTCTCACACACACACATCACAGAACAGATTCATACCCACAAGCTCTCTTATGCACAGAGTGTACAAGACCGATTCAGTCCTGAGTTGTGGAAAATTAAAGTCTTCCCTTTCTGTGGAAACTCAGCCAACCTTTAATCCCTTTTTTAAAAATTATTTTTACCTTACACCGAAAAAAATCACAAAACCCATCTAAGGCCTTGTCTACAATTAAACCACTACAGCTGCGCTGCTGTAGCGCTTCGGTGTAGACCCTCGCTCCAGTGATGGGCGTTAATCCACCTCCCAGAGAGGCAGTAGCTAGGTCGACAGAAGAACTGCGCTGGCTCCCAGGAGTTGGGCTGGCATAGCTCCGGCTCTCCTGGGTTTTCCACACTCCTGAGCAACATAGCTAGGCTGACGCAAGTTTTCAGCGTAGACCAGCCCGAAGGTGCAGCATTTTCAAGGAGACAAATGCAATGACAAATGCCTCTGCGCTGAACAAGTGATCTCCATACTCCCACTTCTCAGCAAAGAGGGAGTGCATTGATTACATGATCTTTCCCTTCTCACGTTTTCTGTCAATGGGGCCAGATCCCCAGCAGGCCTAAATCAATGGGGCTTAGCATGACCAGATAGCAAGTGTGAAGAAATTGGGACAGGGAGTGGGGGTTGAGAGGCGCCTGTAAAAGAAAAAGCCTCGAATATTGGGATTGTCCCTATAAAAATTAGGACATCTAGTCGCCCCAATGGGACCAGATCCCCAGCTGGTGCAAACTGGGGTCCCTCCATTGCAATCAATGAGCCGTATCCTCAGCACCACTAACTTCACTTCCATGGAGTTATGACAATTTATACTGGCTGAGGATCTGGCACCAGGATCCTAAATGAGGATTTCTCTGATTCCTCTTGCCTTGAGCCTTGCTTTTCAGCACTCCCCCACCCACTGCCTTGCACATAGTTTTAAACGGATCAGAGTTACAATTAACTTAGGCTTGTGGCATATTCACCCCTATTGTTTGAGGCTCTGAAGAGGAAGGCTCCTCCTCCCTTTCCCTCCTCTCCTTGTGGCGTCTGCTGCCCATAAGCCCTGATAAGGTGTGTGCATAAGATGAAAGCTGAGAAGCTGGGTTTACCCTGAAACCTCCAGCAAAAGTCTGGGGTTTATGACAGTCACCAAAGCAAAAAAAAAAAAGAAAGAAAAAGTCACCTCTGAGGTCTCAGGACAGGCAAGTTTCACATGAGCTCTGGGGACCAGCCAGTTTAACACAGTTACCAAGCCAAGTTCCACAGAGGAGCCGAAGAGGTTTTTTTAGCCATGGAAACCTCATGCATGGAAGGGTTCGGGCAGTTCATGCAGGTCACTCACCAGCCTTGTCTTCAGCCTGCGCTGGGTTCTTCTGGTTTCTCCGTCACTCACTGCGTTTCTCAAAGCTCCATGCGAGGTTACTGCGCTGGGACGTTCCCAGGCCCTGCTGACCTACCAGCCTACCACCAGGACAATTACCGCAATGGAGTCACCAATGGAGATTGGTACGGCCAGACGCAGGACGGACCGTACCCACCAAGTAAGTGAAAGAAACACAGATTATAGATGCTACAGCCTGTGGCCCATTAGAAATACCAGATCAATATCAGCTCACCTTCCCCAGAGAAAAAAGAACAGGAGTACTTGTGGCACCTTAGAGACTAACAAATTTATCAGAGCATAATAAATTTGTTAGTCTCTAAGGTGCCACAAGTACTCCTGTTCTTTTTGCGGATACAGACTAACATGGCTGCTACTCTGAAACCTTCCCCAGAGAGTTAGCTTCAATGGAGCCACTCATCGGAGTTGAGGTGAACACAATTTGGTTCTGGAGCTCAGAACTGTCTTATTTGTTAGCCTTAATCCGCACTGAACCCTTGTTACGGGGCCATATCATGCAATTTAAATCAATAGCCCCATTGTAGTATTGATTTTGCTTGATCTAGAAGGCAAGGTAAATGCCTCTGGTTTAAAAAAAAAAATAGGACTTTTGATTCACCTGCCTCTGAAAAACACACATTGATTTTATAATTCAGATTAGATAGATAGATAGAGTATATGGGAATAGGTAGATTAGATAGTGTGTGTGAGTTAGGACAGATGGAGTGTATGGGGATGGATAGAGAGACAGCGATATCTTAAATACACCTAATTGTAAATCCTCAAGCGGCATGTGAAAAATACGAATGAAGAAAGAAAAGACCCCGGATTGACTAAATTTAGCTAAATGCCCCTTCAGGTCAATGGGAGTTTTGCCCTGAGTAGGGGTGTCAGGATTTGGCCCTCCAATTTTTAAGAACACCCCAGTTGTGCCACTACCCCAATAAACAAACTTCAGCCCTAGACAGGCAGGCTAGCTACTCACAGGAGTTGCCCCACTGAAGCCAATACGCTGCTCATTTACACCGAAGGTTTAAATGGAGTTCCTCAGGCTCTACACCAGTATGAGCAGAGAATCAAGCTTCTTGGCTAAGCTCCTCCACGAGCGTAAATCAACACAGCTGCCTTGACTTTGATTTACAGCAGTTGGAGGACTGGACATTGGCGTTAATAGATTTACTGAGCAGTAGGTGTTATGTTGGGTACTGGATAGTTTGCAGGATTGTATCTAAAATTCCAAAGACCCTTCTCTAATGGTTGGATTGCAAATGACTTCATCCCAGTAGTTTTTTAAAAAGAAAACTCCAAACAATCAGCTGTTAAGTGAGATTTCTCCAATTTAATCCACTTCGATCGCTGCTTTGTGTATAATTTATAGGAACGTTTAATTATGTTACCGAGTTTCTGCAAAATTTTAATGGAAATTAATATATGCACATTAACATTACATTATACAACTGAAGATCTCACTTGGTTATTTGAAGACAAGAGCTTTTAACAAGTCCTCTTTCAAGAGGAAAACTAGCTCAAACATTAGCATTTTAATTAGCAGAAATCTACTGATGAAAAGCGCTATATTAATTTTAACGAGGAGAGTAATTGACCATTGGAACAACTGACCAAGGGTCGTGGCAGATTCTCCGTCACTGACAATTTTAAAATCAAGATGGGATGTTTGTCTAAAAGATCCGCTCTGGGAATCATTTTGGGGAAGTTCTCTGGCCTGAGATCAGACTAGATCACAGTGGTTCATTCTGGCCTTGGAATCTATACAAGAGCTAGGTTTTATTATTAATCATCATTATTATATTATTATTATTATTATTATTAAAGTGGCATGTTAACATATACATATAAAGCAAACCCCCAGGAATATGTAGCAATCAAATATAAAAACACAATTAATACAACCTGTAAATTATTAAATTGATATTCAGCGATCATATTAAACTCTAAGGGAAACTGATGTTGAGAAATAAAGAAAGCGGCATCAGCTAAGAGCTTGTACTCCACCCAGCTAGAATATTTTGAATTTTTCCTGTCCCAACATTTCCCCATTTATCTGATCCCCAGGAAACTGATTCTGATCACATGCTGCTCTGCTAAGTGTATCACTAGGATTTATATAATTCATAGATTTTAAGGCCAGAAGGGACCTTTGTGATCATGTAGTCTGACCTGTATAACACATGCCATAGAATTATGTGTTCCCTTCAAAAAAGAAGTCACAATTTAAGATCAGCTGATGCACAGTTTGGATTCTCATGCTTTTAAAATCCTGTTGCTTAAAAGGCACGTATCAAGGTTAATTTATCCCCTGTGGTTTATAATCTAGCTGCTGTTCTAAACAGGAAAGTGACCAAGTTATTCCGTAGCTGAGTGGTGCAGATTTCCTAGGGCACTGGTGAGATATTTTGATGTATGTGTTTGCGTCTGTCTCTTGCTGATTCAGGCTGAGAAATTAATATTTGGGTCAGATTCCGATCTCCTTCATAGCCGTGTGACTCTGGAGAAAACTTCAAAGAGATCAACAGAACAAAGTCCTATTTTACATCCATGAAACCAACAAGGGTGACTGTCAGATCCTCAATTGGTGTAAATCACAATCAGTGGTGCAATGGGGCTGGGAATCTGCCCCCAATCTCCTTGACACTGGCAAAGCAACTCAGAGTTTACCTAATAGCTAATACCTATTGCTGTTTACCTAAGAACAATCAGTTACTCATTCCCTCCCTCCCAATAGAAACCCATCATGGCTCTATATTTAAAACCGGTACTTAAGATCTCCTAGTCAGATCTGGAACATTCAAAAAGGGAATCGAATTGGCTACCGGGAAATAATTGCCAGGCAGTTCAGAGCATTCCTTCTGGTGATGGGCCGAGGAAACTGGATGGAGAGCATAAAAGCCTGTTTCTCTCTAAGATACGCTCCGTTCAAACAGGAATTATTTGGGGGAATTATTTATTATTTATCTCTGGCCCGTGTAAAACAGGAAGTCAGACTGGATGATTGCAGTAGCCTCTTCTGACCTGGGAATCTATCATGAATCCATTGTAATCTCCAAGAGAACAAACTGTGTCAAATAATAACTCAGCATGTTTGCTTGTGTATTTCCTTACTTCCCCCAAATGCAACCCTATAATTACGTTTCCAGGCACCTCTCTCACAGTTATATACGCCAGCGTAACATTGAATCTATTTGCATGGCGGGCACATGTTTTGCTTTAAAATAAAACCCTAATGATACCAAAATTGTTGCAGTGACCCTTCTATAGTTTAAGGTTTAAACTAGCTTTGCTGTTCAACAGCCGGTTTTTCTGAGTGCTCTAAAATCCTTTCTACTCCACAGATTTAAAATAATTATTACAAAATAAAAACTTAAAACCCTAATATTTTAAATGTTACCATCAAAGCTTTTTTTTTAAAAAATTCAGACTGTTTAGACTAGTGATACCAGCAGTTCTTTTCGACTTTAAAAATCTCAAGATTGAAAGTAACCATGTCAGCTAGTTTCACTTCATGAGTTAATGCTACTTATCCCCTACTTGCCGCTCCTTGCCTCGGTTTCCCCCTCTGTAAAATGGGGCTAATGGCACTGAGCCACCTTTGTAAAGTGCTCTGAGATCTTGGGCTAAAAAGCGTTACCCTATGCAATTGCCAAGTACTGCTTGGTCGGTGGATTTTTAAGTAGAAACCTCCATTGAAATCAGTGCTTAATTTCTAATGAAAGAGGTGCCGGGGCTCAAGCAATTTTTTTACTTTTGTAATTGATGCACCAAGCACAGAGGTGCCGGCGCGATGAACTGCCGAGCTTAGAGGTGCTGGGGCTCGGCACAAATTAAGCCCTGATTGAAACCAATGGCGGGATGTTTCTCATTGTCCTTGCTCCGTAGCTACTGGGAGCAGTTAATTATTATGCTAAATAATTCTGATTAATATTCGAAAGTGATGTTGCCACCAGCTGTTTTTACATGAACATTTAAAACCAAGGGCCCAATCCTAGCTCCGGATCCGCACGGCTGGAACCCAAGAGAGCAGACTTGATGACACACATTGCCCCATCCAGTCCAACCTAATTCTACAGGGAGGACGTCGATTTCACTGGGGATCTGCCTGGGAGCAGGGGCCCATTGACAGGCTCGGCGCCAAAGTGACCCCAACTTTCTCGTTCCTTTCCCAGTCTCTAGGTACATGGGACCGTCTGGATTTAACATGCCCAGCACTGGTTGCCTGGGATATATCGGGGAGGTGGCCAAATCTACCCTCTTCCTCCAGAACACGTCCAGGCGGAAGAGGAGGGTACTGTTCTCTCAGGCTCAGGTTTACGAGCTGGAGAAGAGGTTTGAGCTCCAGAAATACCTGACTGCTCCTGAGCGGGAGCATCTGGCCAAGGTCACCCACCTGACCCCCAACCAGGTGAAGATCTGGTTCCAGAACCACCGCTACAAGATGAAGCGGCAAGCCAAGCAGCGGGACCTGGAGCAGCCGCAGAGCCCAATCTCAGCGCTCCACAAGACCTGCGCCAGCAGCCCCGTCACCTCCCACGCTGACTATGGCTTTGCAGATCCCGAGCTGGAGAATAAATCCACTCCAGAGGCCCACTACGACCTCCCCGGACTTGGGCAAGGTGGTCTCAGAGGCCAAGGCCTGGCCGTGAGCCCCAACACTACTGCACACTGTCAGCCCAAGGCCAACAACAGAAGCCTCATGTTTAGCAAGTCGTGGTAGCTTCATTTGTGGGGGGCGGGGGTTATTTTCCCGAACTGAGATCATTCCACAAATTCAACACGAGTTCACAGAAAATTTTGCACAATCCAAATCTCCATTTTTCCACCAAAAAAAGATTGAGTCAAAACCAGCTTTTCCCAGTTCTAAGGCGGCCTGATGTGCCCCATTTCACAGCTAGGGATCTGAGGGCAGAAATACTTGTTCAAGGTCACACGCGGAGCAGGAGAGGCAGGAACTGAACCCAAGTCTCTAGCCTTCACCATTAATTCCCCAAACTTACCTGCCTGCAGGTGTGGGTGGAACTGTGGAGTGGGCTAGACCAGAGCTGCATCCGCCTCTGAGGGAGCCTTCAGAACTGGCATGGGATACGTAGCTAATGGTGCCTGATTGCAAAGGTTGAGAATAGAGACCCCAACGGAGCTGCTCACAACATACATCCCATTTACTCCACTCTGCTCTCTCCAGGGTACAAAGAATACAAACACGAGGCATTTCTTTTTACCACAGACACTTTGGTTTGGTGACTGCGTGGCAGCATTAGCGCAGGACAGATGGGGCTAGTGACACCTTACCACTTTTGTAAAATGCTGGGTATTGCGTTGGTCTTAAAAGTGCCATTTCTTTTTCACTGTTCATTTTGGAAAAAATGAAAATGTTTTTTCTTTTGTAATCTCTGCCAAATTTTTCTGGATTTTTTTTCATCCTGAAACAAGCTAATTTGAAAAATGTTTTAGATAAAAATATTTGGGTTTCAAAAAAATAAAAAACAAACATTTGAACCCCAAACTGACAATATTTGCTAAAAAATGTTCAGGATTTGGGTTGTTTTTTTTTTTTTGACAAAAACAAACAAACAAAACAAACTCAACCAATTATTTAAAGAGAAGGTTAAGGGGTGATTTGATTACAATCTATAAGTATCTACATGAGGGACAAATATTTAATCTAGCAGAGAGAGGTATAATGGGATCCAGTGGCTGGAAGATGAAGTAGAGAAATTCAGACTGGAAATAAGGCACATTTTTAACAGCGACAGTAATTAATCATTGGAACAATTTACCCAAGGGTCGTGGTGGATGCTCCATCACTTGACACTCTTTAAATCAAGCTGGGATGTTTTTCTAAAAGATCTGCTCCGGGAATTATCTTGAGGAAGTCCTCAGGCCTGTATTTTAAGGGTCAGACTAGATGATCACAATGGTCCCTGCTAGCCACGGAATCTATGAAAAAATAAACAAACAAAAAAACCCCACCACTAGAAAACTAAATGAAAATTCTCCGTTCAAATGTTCATTCTGGTCTAAAAGCCATTTTTATTGGGAAAATAAACGTTTTTTGTTGTGTTTTTTTAACAGGCTGTAGCTTGGAGATCTACCGATAGAATGCACTGCATCAGAACTAGATATTACAATTTTAATATGATCACACTCATCACATAATCCTTTTAATTGTACTTAATAATGCTTTCCAAATCCATTTATTTATTCGCCTTTAAAGAAAAATGTAGATTGGAAAAAATCTATTGGTTATTTTTTAACTTGATAATTTCATTTCTTAGAATAACATTGAAAATCAGGGACAGTCTACACACTTGCAGTTGGAATCTCCCTGTGTACTTATATTATATATATATTTAAAATCACACCTGTGTTTATATTTTATAACTTCTTTAGAGACAGGTAAAAGGCAAAGAGTTAAATAAAATATTGCTCCCTTGCTTAAAAAAACTGCTATTCTGGTTGTATTTCTCCATTCATCCATAGGAAATACTTTTTCATACCAGGTATAATTAGCCTTTGAAACTCCTTGCTACAGGATTCATTGAAGCTAAGGGTCTAGTAGAATTAACAAAACCAAAGATCTGGCATATAAGTACCAACACCTGTGTTATACAGGGGGTTGGACTAGACCAAATGATCATAGTGGTCCTGTCTGGCTGTACCATTAAAACTAGTTGGAAAATGTTCTTTTTTCCATGGAAAATTGAGACAAAACATACACACAAATTGTTGTGTTTTCATCAAAATGTTTCAGGGAAATTTTCACGTTTTCAGTAAAACAAATTGAAAATAAAAAAAAACTCTCTCACTTCTGAAATGTCACCAGGCTGCACAATGAGAGTTCTAATTCACCCCCAGGCCAGGCTCCCTGCTCAGGCTACGTCTCCCATCATGCACCAGTCTGGTGACCCTATGCTCATTTTTTGGTGTCTGATTTTCCTTTGGTCCAAATCAAGGGGCCCTGAGGGTAAAATCTGTCCCCGTGGGAAATAACTGGTACCTAATGTGCTGGCCCCTCACCCATAGGAGTGTAAATCCAACCTGACCCCTCTAATTCTGACCCCTGCTGAACAGTGCTTAGAAAAGAGACAACTAAGGGGTAGTGGGGGTATGATTGAGGTCTATGAAATCATGGCTGGTGTGCAGAAAGTGACTAGGGACGTGCTATTTACCCCTTCAGAGAACACAAGAACCAGGGGTCACCTGAGGAAATTAATAAGCAGCAGGTTTAAAGCAAACATAAGAAAGAACTCCTTCACCCAATGCACAGTCACCTGTGGAACTCCTTGCTAGAGGATGTTGTGAAGGCCAAAAGCATAACTGGGTTCAAGAAAGAACTAGATAAATTCATGGAGGACAGGTCCATCAATGGCTATTAGCCACGATGGTCAGTGACACAGCCCCATGCTGCAGGTGTCCCTACACCTCTGACTGCCAGACGCTGGGACTGGACGACAGGGAAAGGATCACTCAGTGACTGCCCTGTTCTGTTCATTCCCTCTGAAGCAGCTGGCACTGGCCATTGTTGGAAGACAGGATACTGGGCTAGACGGACCACTGGTCTGACCCACTCGGGCCATTCTGATGTTCGTTTGCAATCCTGCTAATTTACACTCCACCCTCACTTTGCTTCCCCAAAGAATCAACTCCAAATGGTCAAAGATTATGAGACTGGTTTAAAAAAAAAAAAAAAAAAATCAAGATTTTTTTTTTAAATGAATTTTGGGTTCTTTGTATTTGTTGCACTTCCTTTCGGAGTGCTCAGGCCACGTTTCCAAGTGTTTCTCTGCAGCCCGGAGGGCTCGACAATTACCTTTGGTTAACAAAAAAAAAAAAAAGCGGAGATTCTCATGCGGTCATGGGACTCCAAGAGCTGGGGATCTGAAAACAACAAAATGCAGCAAGACTCACAAAAGTTGGCAGCGCTGCCTTTCGGGCCCAGGCCCTTGGAACTTACCTGGCTGAGAGATCAGAACAATTTCTGCTGCCAGGTAAATATTTTGGTGTGTTTCTGTGTTAAGACCGGCTGTTATTTGCTGGCTGCTGGAGAAGCCATGCTGCTGGGTTGAGTAAATACTATTCACAGCTTTCAAATAAATATAACACAGGTTATGTACCTGCACCATTCTGTTCTCGCAGGCAAATATGTACCTAGGCTGGGGTTTCCGTATGATCACGCACTTGACAGTCAGCAATCTCTTCTCCCCAGCGTGGGTTTTGGGGTCTGATGCTGATGAATTTCTGATAAAGGGCATCGCACAGAATCCGGCGGCACCTCGAGAGCACTTTGATTGTCCGCAAAGTTCCAAGCACTTTCCTAATATGAATTCAAATCGTCCTGCCACTTGAGGTAAGTGTTTTACACAGTGAGAGCCAGGCACAGCGAGAGGACGTGACTTGCCTGTGGTCACACTCAGAATCGAGAGCCCCAGGAATCCTGGCTGCCAGGAAAGGACGTGACTTGCCTGTGGTCACACGCAGAATCGAGAACCCCAGGTATCCTGGCTGCCAGTCCCCTGTGCTGGCCACTAGACCCCCACGCTCAATCCTGAACTAGGCCTGGACGCTGTGAACTAGGCCAGAAAGGACCATCATGATCCTTTGAACCCAGTGGTTCTCAGACTTTTGTACTGGTGACCCCTTTCACACAGCGAGCCCCTGAGTGCGACCCCCCTTACCAAGTCAAAACACTTGTTTATATATTTAACACCATTAGAAATGCTGGAGGCAAAGCGGGGTTTAGGGTAGAGGCTGACAGCTTGCGACCCCCCGGGTAATAACCTCATAACCCCCTGAGGGGTCCTGACCCCCAGTTTGAGACCCCCTGATCTAGCCTGCCCTCCTGCACACTGTAGGCCACAGAACCTCACCCACCTAGGATGACCAGGTGTCCCGCTTTTATAGGGACAGTCCTGATTTTTGGGTCTTTTTCTTATATAGGCTCCTATTACCCCCCACCCCCGTCCCAATTTTTCACACTTGCTGTCTGGTCACCAGGGCCACCCAGAGGATTCAGGGGGCCTGGGTAAAGCAATATCAGGGGGCCCCTTCCATAAAAAAAAAGTTGTAATACTATAGAATACTATATTCTTGTGGGGGCCCCTGCGGGGCCCAGGGCAAATTGCCCCACTTGCCCCCCCCATCCCAGGCGGCCTTGCTGGTCACCCTACACCCACCCCTAACCTCTGGCTGAGTTACCGAAACCCTCAAATCAGGATTTAAAGACTTCAAGTGACCCCAGTTACACTAGAAACTAACCTGTTGCAGAGGAAGGCGAATCCCACCCAGGATCAATGCGAATTGCTCCCTCCCTGACCTGGGGTCAGACTGAAACTGCTACCCTAGAGGGGAGAGACCCCCTATTCCCTGAGCCAGCCTATGCCCCAGTCTGGGGCCAGACCAGAGCCAGGAGCCTCTAGAAGAGAAAGGCCCAGGGTCTTTTTCCCCAAGCCCTCCTCCCTGGAGTTCCTAGTGCTCTTCATCTAGGCGGATCCCAACCCCCATGGCCCCTAACCACGGAAGCTGACCAAAAAGATCATTATTTGTTTTCCTCCTCCATCTCTTCCAAGAGGGCCGGGGCGCTTCCCCCCCTCTTCCGAGGGGCTGGGTCAAACCCCCAGCCACCTCGGCACTCTGGGAGAGGTAATGACCTCATCTATTGCAGATCTATTGTGTGCCAAGAGTGCTTTGGGTCAATATTGATTTATCAGCTTCCTTGTCCGCCCCCCAGTGAGTCAGCCTGTGGTTTGCTTTGCTTCTTGGGAGCCCCTCGAGAGACAGAGACAGGCTCCTGTGTGGCGCCAGGAGTGAAAACAAGCCCTGTTGACTTTGCTTCTGAGATTAGCAGAAGCAGCTGTTTGATCCTGAGTTTGGTCCCGCAGATTGATCAAGGTAATTAAAGGAGTACTTGTGGCACCTTAGAGACCACAAGTACTCCTGTTCTTCTTTTTGTGGATACAGACTAACACGGCTGTTACTCTGAAACTTGTAATTAAAGGGTTTGATCTGCTCAGTGAGGACAGGTTTCCCTGCTGATTTCTCAGTCGCATCCCCACCCACAAATGTAGCCCTAAGTTATCTGGGGGCTTTTTGCACTGGACTCTCAGCTGTGACCCCAGTTAACTTAGGGGTGAGTTTGAGAGAGGAACGTTGGGCTCAAAATTCATGGCGGTCAGGAGCTGGGATTTCCTTTTGGACTCTGCCAGCAGCTAAATTTTGATCCAGACTTCAAGGGTGTTGACACCTGAGAGTGTGGTTCATTTCAGAGGAGGGAATAGACCTCCTGGGAGTTCAGATCCAGCTTCAAGCCTTTCCCAAGTGCAAGGGAGAAGTGTTTGGATCTGGGCTTTTGATTTGGCAAAACATCTTACTTTAATATGGTAGCACCTAGAGACCTCAGCCAAGATCAGAGCCGCACTGGGCCGGGCGCTGCATAGACCCCAACCAAGATCAGGGCTCCCGTTGGGCCGGGTGCCACCCCGACCCAGTCGTTGCTCCAAAGATCTTACAATCTAAACAGACAAAGGAACCCATTTTACAGCTGGGGAAACTGAGGCCCAGGGTGATGCAGACCCAAGATCACCCAGGTCTTGGCCGAGCTGGGAATTTAACCCCCATCTCCCAGGTAATTTTTGCCACATGCTCATCCTGTTGCTCGGGGATGACACTGCTGGAGTGACCAGTGCCAATTAATAATTTGCTGCATCCCTTCCCCAGGAAGCAGCTGCGAAACCGAGGGCGACAGGGCACACATTTCAGACGGATGCCAGCTGGCAAAATTCACCTTCTCCCCAACCCCTGCACACTTCAGTCGCTAGATAAACAGCTGGGCCCTGAGGACTAACATTCCAGTAGCTCAGAGTCAACAGGCTTCCCTTGGAGAGCAAAATCAAGGGAATTTTCAAAGGCATCGCACCCCCCCTTCAAGCCCCTTTGATCTGGCCTGTATTTTTGGGGTGGTTGGGTGGGATCTATTGCTGACTGACAGCTCTGGAGACGAATGTCTTCTTTCCACAGGACAGGTAGGGCTCCGACAGAAACAGGGAAACCTTCCCACCTCGGCCATGTGCCATCCCCAGCATGGAGGTGAGGAATCCGCTCATTCGGTGTTATAAGATATGACCTGAAAGGGAAGGCAGCTTGGCCTAGTGAAGAGAGCATTGGCCTTGTGGGTGACCTTATCAACCCCCCTGCCTCAGTTTCCCCATCCACAGAAGGGGTAGAATGACTCTGCGCTCCTTTGTCAAGGTTTTTCAGACCCCCCTGGTAAAAGCCACGGCCTGTTTACTGAACTACCTGCTGCCAAAACACTGACCAGAGACCACTCCCACCGGCCACACCCTTCCTAGGGGGGCTGTCGGCTGCCGTGAGTTGCCAGTTGTCATCCAGAATTGTTTGTTTCCAACCCAAAATAGTCCTTTCCCCACCAAACACACTATTTTTTTTTGTTTGGTTGGTTGTGTTTTTTTTCCAGCAAAAACAAAACAAAACAAACAAAAGTCTCATGGGGGGGGATTTTCCAGGTTTTGGGTCCCCTCTTACCATTCGATGACCCTCCCTCCCATAATGGGAAACAGAACCCAGGCGTCCTGACTCCCAGTCCCTTTGCACTATGAGAGCTCTCAAAGTGGGGAACCCAGGAGGCCGGGCGCAGAGCCTCATGCCCAGTCCCTTAGATCAAATCATGCTGCTCTCACATGATCTAAAAAAAGACACACCTAGATTCATGATGCAGGTGGCTGGGGGCTAGCACAGAGCAGGCCCGCAGGGTTCCCCTGGTCTGTGGATGCTGGGAGGAGATATCACACACTGCTAGTTCCTTTATGCATCATTAACTCCAACACCTGATCTCCCGTCGCCCACCAGTACCTGTTTCTGGTTAACCAGAGCATCAACACAGCTGTCTGTCCTCCTCTGGAGCAGGGCTGGGGCTGCCGATAACCCAGATGTCAGCTGCCCAGTAACTAAACCAGGTTCCTGCTCAGATCTCTGGGGCAACGTGGCCAGGAAGGGAGGCTGGTGGGTTGGTAGCGGAAGCTCTGTTTGCACCCAGCTTGTTTTGTGAGGAAAGAAGCAGCTGCCACAGGGTTTTCCTCATCCACAGCCCGAAGTCACGTTTCCAAAAGCCCGTCAGAGCTAAACTACACAGAGGGACGTAAGGCCCTGCAACGGCTAATCCCTCGGCACCCTGCCAAGTACTAGAGCCCCTCAGCCTGGCACCAGGCTCCTGTACAGTGCATTGGTGCGAGTTAGAATATGTCCATACTGCTTTGTAAAACCAGGTCTGGGGGACCCAGGTGGAGTCGGGGTGGTCAAGTCCCCACTTGAGTGTTCACATTGCATTGGGCTTGCAATTGCCGGCCCCAGGTCTCCCAGCTAGATTGCATGACACAGACCTTCTACCTCGGGGCTGCGGCTGGAGCTGCGTCCACACTGCAGAATAGCAGGGCTCGGACCGGAGTCTTAGCAGGACTTGGGCTCAGACCCCCACGGGTGGGGTCTTACTTGGACCTGGGTCCTGAGCTGCCCCCAGTCAGACGAATTTGTGTGTGGACAGCCTGTGGGCTCAAACTGGAGTCAGAACCGGGGCTCGGTTCGCAATGTGGACAGACCCGGGGGGGTCTTTTCCACTGTAATCAGCCAGAAGTGAAAAGTGGAGGAAAGGGGCGGGGCTGGGCCCCACCCCCTAACAGACAGACGCTCCTAATTCCCATTAATCCGGGGGTTTGTGCACTGGGGACTCGGGGAGTCTCTGTTCAGGACCCAGATTGGGGCCCCCATCAGGCCGGGCGCCACCCAGACCCCAAGGTACAATCCCTGCTCCAAAGAGCGCCCAGCCTAAGCAGACAGGACTGGAAACTGCAGTGTGGAGAGTGAAGGCAGCTACCTGCAGTCCCGCGGCAGAGCGGGGAATAGACGCCTCGTCCCGTCCCCACCCACTGCCCCGTCCCTGCTCCCTCCTCCAGCAGGAAATAGAACCCAGGAGTCCGGGACTGCTAGCCTGTGCTGCCCGGGCCCTGCCTGCGTGCCCCCTGCCCAGGGCGGCCTTTGCCCCAGCGACGCTGCCGGCCCTCGAGCCGCTCCGTGCTCGGATTAACGAAGATAAAAGGACAGCTCTCAATGACATGGGCGCCCAGCGCCCCCTGGTCAGCGGGCGGCCAGCAGCTCTTGCCAGCGGCCCGGCAGGGCCCTGGGATAACCAGGACACCAGGTGGGGTGGGACACAAATCCCCCGCTGAGCCCTAAGTTGCCTAACGACGGAGTGAGTCCCACCCGCCGAGCAGCTTTAACGAGGTCACAGCCGAGCGCGCCAACCCGCCTGCCACCTTGCATCACCATGGCAACGACTTTCTCGCACTCCTTGAGAGCCTCGTGCATGGAGCGGGGGGGGGGACCCCCGACCCATTTCGGCTGGTTTAACACCCCCACCCCAACCAGCCAGTGAGCAGGGAGTGGGGAATTCAAGAAGTGGCAGAGAAAGCGAAGTTTGTTATTCTAGGGTGCTGGAGCTATGCACACGGTTGTTATTGTAGGGTCTCTCGGGAGCACTAGGACTGCTCAAGCAGGTTTGTTATTGTAAACTCACTGGGCTAAGCACACTGGTCACTCAGCTGAATTGTCTCCAGCTGTATCTTTGCAGCGCCCGGCCCGACGGGGCCCTGATCTCGGTCGGGGTCTGGGCAGTGCCCGGCCCGACGGGGCCCTGATCTCAGTCGGGGTCTGGGCAGCGCCCGGCCCGACGGGGCCCTGATCTCGGTCGGGGTCTGGGCAGCGCCCAGTGCGACGGGGCCCTGATCTCAGTCGGGGTCTGTGCAGCACCTGGCGCGACAGGGTCCTGATCTCAGTCGGGGTCTGGGCAGCGCCAGGCACAATGTGGCCCATATCTCGGTCACATGTTACAGCAACATAAATAGCTCTCTGGAGGCCGCTGTGCTCGATACCAACTTACTTCTGGAGGCTGAGAGGACCCAAGGGTAGAGGAGCCTCTCTCTTGCAAGCGTGACCTTTGGGCGGGCGTGGGATTTCCAGCCCATCAGGCCAGCTGGCGCGTCCATGTAATCACAGCAAAGCAAACAGCTCTGATCTCTGCTGCAGCTTTCGTGCTAGGAGGGGCGCTGGAGATCGACCCCGGAGACAGGGATATTCCTCTCCTAGTGGAGGAGAAACGGATCATTGTAATAAACCGTCCTGCTGTGCCAGCCATCCCCAGAGAGCTGCATTCAGAGCCAGGCCGCCACTCCACAGAGCGCCGGCCACGTTTTGGACACCCAGGCACTCCCGGAGCGTTTACTCACGTTCCTTCGTTCGAGCAGCGACGGTGTCTCCTTTTCCGCACTGGGCCCAAGGTCGCACACACAATCCGCAGCGGCGCCGGGAACCGAACCCCCGTTGCTGCCTGCCTGCACCTCTGCTGGCACCACTGCCTTTGTCCCCAGAGTGTGGGGCTCTGCTGGGGGACCAGCTCTGCCAGCTTGCAGCAGTAGTAGGCTCTTATCTGTGGGACACAAACACACATTTCCAGTGTGGTGCATTGGGGCAGAGAGGGGGGCTCTGCCCCCTTAACAATCCGGCCCCAAATGTCCCCCCAGGACGTGACCCCTTTCCCTGCCCGTTGCTGTCTCTGGGGCAAGGAGATGTGGTCAGGCAACACGGCGCTTCGCTGGCCGTTGTTTCACTCCCCCTCACCTGCCCGCCCAGGGCAGAGCAGGGCCCTGGTTAGACACAGCCATGGGCCAGGTGGCTGGGGGTGTTACACGCCCCGCACGGGCTCATAACTCACCCTGCATGGCCACACACACTCATTACATGACCCACATACCCCACTCACACTCATTACACGCCCCGCACATGCTCATTACACGCCTTGCATGGCTACACACTCATTCCATGCCCCACACGCGCTCATTCCACGCCCCACATGTGCTCATTACACGCCCTGCACATGCTCATTCCACATGCTCATTCTACACCCAATACACACTCATTGCACACCCCGCATGGCCACACACACTCATTACACGCCTGCATGCTCATTACACACCTTACACATGCTTGTTACACACACACGCTGCACCCAATGCAACACACACACAGAGTACTGCCGGTCCCAGCGCCGCGTGTTACGTCTTGAGCCTCCAGTCAGACACCAGCCCCTCCTCCAGCCCCGCCCGCCCCCGAGCTGGTGGGGAGCTGATGAATACAACAGCAGTGTGGTTAGTTAATTGTGGGGATGCTGGGAGCGAGGCCACGGCTGGGCTAACCCCATTCCGCTAGCGAACGGGCTCCCGGCCCATGGCGTCGACCCCCCGGGCGCTGAGCTCTTTGCACGAGGACAGGACCAGCAGACGGCAGGGAGCGGGCGCATAGGCCCTGTACGTAGGCCCTGTACCATCGTCAGCCAGCGACTCCCTGCGGCTGACGGGGTGGGGAGGGTGATCGGGGCCGTGTCCTTTAAGAGCCGAGCGTGGCACTGGGAGGCTCTCGCTAGGCGGGGGCACCTGACCCCCCCCCCTGCACAAGCCAGGCCAGAGAACCTCCCCCCCGGTCCCTGCTTCCAGCCCAGACACCTGAGGTGAGCTAAGCAGCCGTCGGAGGACAGAGTTCCCCAGGGAGGGAGAATGCATCGCGTCCTGGCTCTGTTAAACAGTTAGCGGCTGTATAACAATAGCACCTACCGCCTTCCCCTGCTGCGCAGAGCCCAACGGAGATTGGGGCCCCCTGTCGGACCGGGCGCAGGGCCCCATTGGACGGGATGCTGCCCCAAAGAGCTGCCAGTCTAAGGGTGGGAGGGGAAACTGAGGCACGGAAGAGGGAAGCAGCTTGCCCGGCGTTGCATGGCAGAGGTGGAGGTGGAACCCGGGAGCCCTGACCTCTGAGGCAGGGGCGGTCGAGACTCGCCCGCGTGTGCGGCTGTGCAAACCCACGTACCTGGGGGGCTGTGGGAAGCCGTGTCCACATGCTGAGCCCCACGCAAGAGGGGGGTGGTCTGGCACGGTGGAGATTCGTGCCAAGGCCCACGGCCATGCTGTGCCAACTGGGACAGTTTGCAGGAGCTCCAGCACTGTCCAGTAACCAACCACGCTGGGGTAATTAGCGAACCTGCTTAATTAACCAACTCCCAGCTGCTAGAGACAGGTCTGACCCTTGCAATACCCTGGGTGGCCATTAGGTGGGGGTGGGGAAGCTGCCGTAGCAGATTCTGCAAAGAAAACCAAACCCTGCGAGTGGGCAGTGGTCCCCAAATCTAGCCCCCCAAAAACTTGCAGGAGGTCAGAGCCAAACCTAAACCAGCCCCCCACTGCGGTCACCCCTGAACCCCACTCCTCTGCGCTGCCGGGGCCTCACTATACGGGTGGGGGGCATATAATGCTGCCCACTCTTAGCCAGCCCCTGTTCTTGTCCCACTGCTGGGCGCGGCTCCTTGGGGCGCTGGCGGAGGGAGGCGCTGGGTGCACTGGCTGGGATCGCCGGGGACAGAACCCACTGGGGGGGGGCGCAGCAGGGAACGTGGGCCTGGGCTCTGACAGCGCCAGCAGAAGCCACGGCCTTGCCCCCCGATAACTGCCCCCCGCCCAATAATCATCTCCCCAGTCTGGGGACTCATCCTATGAACAGCCCCCTGGAACAGGAATGCCCCATCCCAGCTCCTTGTGGGATGAGCATGGGACAGACGCACAGAGTGACAGACCTCTGCCTGTCAGACTGTGCGGTGCAATGCCGGACCGGGACTCCGGACTTCTGGGCTCTATTTCTGCCCCTGACCTCTCGGGCGAGTCACTGGCCTGCTCCGTGCCTCAGTTTCCCTCCATGCCCTCGTCTCTTGACACTGTGAGCTCTTACTCTATGGTTCCTTCCCAACATCCTCAGCCCCCTTTATCCTCCAGGCTATCGCTGCACACCAGTTCTGGGCACCACGGTCCCTCCGCCGCTCCCCCAGCCGGCCGGCCGGCCGCCTTCATTAGCCGTCGCTGGTGGCAAGGGCAAGGTGGAAAGGCCACCTGTGGCTTGTGCTTCCCATGGGGCAGGGAGCCGCTCCCTGGCTGACAGGCCCTGCCACCCACCCCCAGCTCTGCCAGTGCCCCTCAGACCTGACCCCCAGCCCCCACTACTGAGAACAGCCCTTGCACTAGGGCACTAGAGAAAAGTGTGCATGTGTGTGTGTATACAGGAATACTGTACCACACCCAGCCTGTGTGTGGCTATTACAACCCAGCAGAGTATGTGTGAAACACTGTAGCACATCGGTGTGTGTGTGTGAGACGCACGGAAATACTGCAATACCACCTGTGCGTGTGACAGCAGAGACACTTCCACACACTAATACACAAACCTGCCACGCATTCCCGTTCGTGGCTGTTTGTGGAAACACTGCAACACGGCAATGTGTGTGTATAGGAAAAAAAACCACAGCATGCCCTCACCAGGCTCCTCATCTGATGCTGGAAAGTTCTTCACAGCTGGGTGTGGGTGCATCGTGATGTGTATATTGTTGCACTGTGATTTGTGTGTGTGCACTGTTGTGGCATGTGTTTAGTGCTGCAATTTGTGAGTGTGTACATGTGTGTGCACATGGTTGGGCTGTGTATTCGTGTGTGTTGTGATATGTGAATATTTGTGTGAGTGTATTATTGCAATGTGTGTTGCAATATGAGTGTATATGTGCATTATTGCAATGTGTGTGCATTGTTGCAGTGTATGTGCACATGCATTGTTGCAATATGTGTGCGCGCACATTGTTACAATGTGTGTTGTTGCAATGTGTGTGTTGTTGCGATGTGTGTGTGCGCACTGTTGCAGTGTGTACATTGTTACAGTGTGTGTACATTGTTACAATGTGTGTGCATGCCCATTGTTACAATGTTTGTGTGTTGTTGAAATGTGTGTACGCTGTAATGTGTGTGTGTTTGTAAATTGTTGCAATGTGTGTGAGCTGTTACAATGTGTGCTATGGGTTTATGTATCTGTACATTGTTGCGCTGTGTGTTATGGGTGTATCTGTATGCATTGTTGCAGTGTGTGTGTGCATGCATTGTTGCAATGTGAGAGTGCTGTTGCAATGTGTGTTATGGGTGTATCTGTCCATTGTTGCAATGTGTGTGTGTCTGTGTGTGCATTGTTGCAATGTGTGTGTGCATTGTTGCAATGTGTGTGTGTCTGTGTGTGCATTATTGCAATGTGTGTGTGCATTGTTGCAATGTGTGTGTGTCTGTGTGTGCATTATTGCAATGTGTGTGTCTGTGTCTGTGTGTGCATTGTTGCAATGTGTGTGTGTACCTCGGCGCACTGACACGTCGCTGCCCCCCCATAAACTTTCCTCCGCCGCTGCGCCCCCCCGCCGGGTCTCCCGCTCATCCCGCTCCGGGGCGGGGGGGCCCGGGCGCTAATCCCGCCGCCTCCCGCCCGGCGTCCTTGAAAGCGGCGCAGGTGGCAGCGCGCAGCGGGCGCCGGGCTCGCCCCAGCCCCGCTCCCATGGCCCGGGCTGCCCGGCGGGGGCCCGGACGCCGGGGTCCCCGCAGCTGACGGGGCCGGGGAGCGGCCCGGGGTCCCCCCCGCTGCTGGATGCGGGCAGCCCCCGGCGCCCCGCCGCGATGGGCGAGTGGACGATCCTGGAAAGGTTGCTGGAGGCCGCGGTGCAGCAGCACTCGACTATGATCGGCAGGTGCGCGGCGCGGGGGGTCCGGGGGGCTGGCCCCTTGCCCCCTCCAGCTCTGGGGGCTGGCGTGCTGGGAGCCAGGACTCCTGGGTTCTCCCCGGCTCTGGGAGGGGAGTGGGGTCTAGTGGTTAGAGCAGGGGGGGGGCTGGGAGTCAGGACTCCTGGGTTCTCGCCCCAGCTCTGGGAGGGGAGTGGGATCTAGTGGTTAGAGCAGGGGGGGGGCTGGGAGTCAGGACTCCTGGGTTCTCTCCCCAGCGCTGGGAGGGGAGTGGGGGCTGGTGGTTAGAGCAGGGGGGGCTGGGAGCCAGGACTCCTGGGTTCTCTCCCCAGCTCTGGGAGGGGAGTGGGGGTCTGGTGGGTCAGAGCAGGGGAGCAGGGAGCCAGGACTCCTGGGTTCTCTCCCCAGCTCTGGGAGGGGAGTGGGGGTCTGGTGGGTCAGAGCAGGGGGGCTGGAGGCAGAACCCAGGTTCTATTCTAGATACCGCCTTCCCCAGTGATCTTTAGCAAGTCCCATCCCCTCATGCGACCTCAGTTTCCCCCTCTGTAGAAGGCGGGTTCGGACCCATGGGATGGGGGGTTGGCAGACAGCGTGTGGGGGATCCGGGCCAGGGGAGGTGCTCTCGGTGTGTAGAACAAGCCGTGCAGTGTGTGTGTGTGTGGGGGGGGGGGATGTGGGGTGGGCGCCAGGGGTCCGACCTGGCAACCCCTCTGCCGGGTGGCAAGGAGCCGGTAGCCGCCCTCCCCGCGGGGCTGCAGTTCAGTGCAGGGGGAGCCGGCCCGCTGCTCACTCTCGCCGGCCCCTCCCGCGCAGGGCTCAGGCCGACACCGCTGGGGAGGACCGCAGGCCCCGGGGGCAGCGTGGCAGCCTGACCCCAGAGGTCAGCCAGGGACAACAGGGCACGGGGGGGCCCTGCTGCCCGGGAGGGGGGAGCAACCCCCTGCTCCTGCCCTGGCACAAAGCCACCAAGGTGGCGGGGCTGGGAGGAGGCTGCACTGGGGGGCTGAGGGGGCGGCTCTGGATGGGGCAGAGGGGGCGGGCGGAGCTGGGCGCTCAGGGCGGGAGGAGAGAGAGGGAAAGGGGAGGATGGACGGACGGGGGGGACGCTGACTCCAGGCTGTGAGATTCCTGGGGGCACCTGTCTCACATCAGCGGGGGTCGTTCCCCAGCAGGGGCTGCCCCCCGTGTCACCATCATGCTGCCTGTTCCGGTCACCCCGGAGGGGCTGGGGCCGGGCCATGGGACCGGGTTGGCAGGCTGGGGACCCGGGCTGGGCCCATGCAGTGTTTTAAGGCCCCTCGGCCGGATCGGGGCCGTGGTGAGCAGGAGGGTTCGGATGCAGAGGGGTTCCCGAGAAGGACTCAGTGGGGTGGGGCCTCGAGGGCCCGTACCCCAGCTGCCCTCCCCAGCCTACGGTTACCACCTCATGCTCATGGCCGGGCGGGCGGGTTTGGCCTCAGGACAGGACAAGCGCCTGCCAGATCAGAGCGGGGCTGAGCAGCCCGGGGGTCTCCTGGCATGTGCTGCAACAGACCCGTCAGCCCAGCTTGCGGGGCAGTCTGGGTGGGCATTGTAGGAGCATCTACCGACCCCCGGCCGAGACCAGGGCGGCCCCCGGCGCACCACAAAGACCCCCGGCCGAGACCAGGGGGGCCCCCAGCGCACCACAAAGACCCCCGGCCGAGACCAGGGGGGCCCCTGGCGCACCACAAAGACCCCCGGCCGAGACAGTCCCTGCCTGTCACGGGGTCCACTCGCCGCGGGTGACGCTGCCTCCTGCCCGCTCTGGGGATTAGCTCTGATCAGGCAGCCCTGCGGTGGGACCATCCCACCCCATCCCCCTGGCTCCAGGAGCCGCAGCCTCCTCGTGGTGACTCAGGCCTCTGGCCGGCTGTCTCCAGGGTTCCCCCTTCCTGGGGGGGTATCAGAGTCCCGCAGCCTGCCCCTTGCGGCACCACCTGTGCCACTCCGCCAGCGGCTGGCAGGGGAGCCTGGGCCTTCCCTGCGGCCTGCTTCGGCTGCCAGCTCCTGTCCAGCTGCGCCTCGTGTCTCCCTGGCACCGGTGTGGGGCGTACACCCCATCCCCCTGCCCCATAGTGCTCCCCGCCCAGGTAGACCGAGGAGCGATTGTTATACCCATTTTACAGCTGGGGAAACTGCGGCACGGAACTTGTGCGAGCCGCCTGAGGTGACTCGGTGGGTCTGTGGCCGCGCTGGGAAGAGAAGCGAAGCCAGGCCTCCCACGCTCCACCCCAGCACCAGGCGGTCCCGTAACACTGCGCTCAGTTCCTCTCCCCTGGGCCCAGGGCCAGGCCATGGGGGCAGGTGCGGGGCCGATGGGAATGGGGAGCTGCAGGTGGCCCCAGCCTGAGTCAGGGCAGAACCCAGCGCATGGCATCTGGCAGGGGCCCCGGGGGGTCCATCGCCCAGAACCGCTGGGGACAGGGAGGGCGCTGGGCTGGTGCAGGCCCCGGGGCCTTTCGCTCCAGGGAGGGAGGGGGCCACATGTGAGCCTGTGCCCATCATCTGACTGATCAGCTTCCATTAAAGTGTCCCTGGGTGCAATGTATTGTGGGGGAGAGGTCTAGTGGTTAGAGCAGGGGGCTGGGAGCCAGGACTCCTGGGTTCTCTCCCCAGCTCTGTGACGACGTTCCTGGGTAGCCTTGTGCAAATCCCTGACTCAGTTTCCCTGTCTGTACGGGTCTAGCAGAGGCTGCGAGGATCGAGTTCCTGACAGGCGTGAGGCTCGCATTCCAGGCAGCCGGGGTGGTGGGGATGTGGTGGACCAGCTCTCCTGGCTGCCCAAGCACCATGTCAGTGGCACAGAAGGGCACAGCCGCAGGGTTAATGCCCTGGGACTCTGGGCTCTAATCCCTGCTCTGCCCTGATGCCCTGCGCACGTCTATGCATCTCTCTGGGCCTCAGTTTCCCCAGCTGTAACGGAGAATGATCTGCCCTTTGCTCAGACAGTGAGCAGTTTGGGGCAGGGACTGTCTCCTGCTGGGTCTGCAATGCTCGGCATGGTGGGGCCCCGATCTCGGCTGGGGTCCGGGTGGCAGCCGGTGCGACAGGGCCCCGATCTCGGCTGGGGTCCGGGTGGCAGCTGGTGCAACGGGGCCCTGATCTTGGCTGGGGTCTGGGCAGCGTCTGGTGCAACAGAGCTTTGATCTCGACCGGGGTCTGGGCAGCGCCTGGCCCAGGGGGGAGGCCGGTCTCTTAAGGCCAGGAGGATGCTGGTTTCAGCCCTGTGGGGTTTGCGTGCGCTGCACACACCCCCCGCTGGTGGGCATGGGGTGGCTCTGACTCCACCGGTTCAAATCCCCCCATGGGGTGGGCTGTCTTTTCCCGATGGAGTGAACCCTCCTGTGTGGTAGCTGAGGCGCTCCGCCCCAGAGGTAGCTGCATTTTAGGGGTGCAGGGTTGGGAGTGAAAGGCCCCAGGGAAGGGGGCAGCAGATGCATTTGCCACCGAGAATCAGGGACCGAGAGGTGCTGGCCCTTCTCCCCGCTCCGACAGCTGGGCAAAAGATCAAATGCATCAAACACCCTCCCAGAGCTGAGGAGAGAACCCAGGCGTCCTGCCTGCCCCAAGCTCCCCGCCACCCAGGCTCCCAGCAGAGCGGGGCCTGCTCCCCTCGCCGCGCCCAGCTGGGTCCCTCCCCTCTCCTCCCCCCCACAGGATCCTGCTGACGGTGGTCGTCATCTTCCGGATCCTGATCGTGGCCATTGTGGGCGAGACGGTGTACGAGGACGAACAGACCATGTTCATGTGCAACACCCTGCAGCCGGGCTGCAACCAGGCCTGCTACGACAAGGCCTTCCCCATCTCCCACATCCGCTACTGGGTCTTCCAGATCATCCTGGTCTGCACGCCCAGCCTCTGTTTCATCACCTACTCCGTCCACCAGTCGGCCAAGCAGCGGGACCGGCGCTACTCCTTCCTCTACCCGCTGCTGGAGAAGGACGCCCGGAAGGCGCGGAGCGTCAACGGGATTCTGGTGCACAACTCCGAGGGCTCGGCCAAGGAGGAACCCGACTGCCTGGAGGTCAAGGAGCTGCCCAGCACCCCCCGGCGCCCACCCAAGAGCGCCAAGGTGAAGCGGCAGGAGGGCATCTCCCGCTTCTACATCATCCAGGTGGTCTTCCGCAACGCGCTGGAGATCGGCTTCCTGGCGGGCCAGTATTTCCTGTACGGCTTCAACGTGCCGGCCATCTTCGAGTGCGACCGCTACCCCTGCGTCAAGGAGGTGGAGTGCTACGTCTCCCGCCCCACCGAGAAGACCGTCTTCCTGGTCTTCATGTTCGCTGTCAGCGGGATCTGCGTCCTGCTCAACCTGGCCGAGCTCAACCACCTGGGCTGGCGCAAGATCAAGACGGCCATCCGGGGCGTGCAGGCGCGGCGCAAATCCGTCTGCGAGGTGCGCAAGAAGGACCTCTCGGCCCTGGCCCAGGTGCCGCCGCTGGGCCGGACCCAGTCCAGCGAGTCTGCCTACGTCTGAGCCCCGGGGGCGGCCGGGGCCTCCCGCTTTACAATGCAAACGCCAGTGGGTGCTTCTCGAGCCGCCCCTCCCGACCAGGGGGGGCTCAGCAGGTTTGCTCCAAGGGCTGAACGGGAGACATGACCCCCCCAAGATCCAGCTGGGGTGTGGGGGGGCTCCCGGCTCCAACTCACTTAAAAAAAAATATTTATTGTTTCTTGGAGTCTTCCACCATGGTGCAAGCAGGGGGGCGGGTTCCTGGAACTCTCCTCCCATCAGCCTTTTCCAGCCCTGGGATCAGCCAGGGGTGGGGAATATTTGCGGGGGGGCCAGGGGGTGTTTCTGCAGGGAGGGGGGGCAGATTATGGCTCCCTGCTTTTCTCAGCCCCTGGGCTGACAATAAAAAGAATCGATGACCAGATGCAATTTTTAATAATTAAGAAATAAGCTGGGTGCTGGATGGAGCTGGGGGGGGCGCTCTCCCCTGGCAGTCCGGCCCAGCCCATCTCACGTGGGCGAGGCAGGGCGACCCCAGGGAGTGGGGCAGACAGAGAAACGGGGTGAAATGCCCCAGGGTGGACAGCTCCCTGCTGCCAGCACCCCCCCTCCCGCTAGAGACGGGGGTGGGGCGTGTAGCTGGGAGATGGGACTGCAAAGGGGGAAATCCCAGCCCCCCCCCCAAAAACAACCCCTCGGCCCTGCCTGGCTGGGGGAGGTGCCAGGGGCTGGGGCTGGCTCAGCACCCGCTGCCAGTCCCAGGAACCTGCCCGCGGGGCAGCGTTGCAAGTCGTGGCCCCCCCCACCGGGATTTGCTGCCCTTAAGCTGCTCTGGGCTGGGACCATCTGGCCACATCCCCCCTCCCGGGCCCTGGGCACTTTGCATTTATGGGGGGGGGGGGGACCAGCCCCTGTAGATAATGGTCCGGCCCTTGGCCAGCACCGATCTCAAAGCACCGTGAGGGCACCCCCCCGTTAACATCATCTCCATTTACAGAGAGGGAAACTGAGCCACAGAGAGGGGGCAAGACATGGCCAGGATCACCCAGCAGGGCCAGGGATAGAACCCAGGCGTCCTAGTCCCCAGCCCACCCCTCAACCCTGAGAGACCCTCCGTCTCCCAGAGCTGGGGACAGAACCCAGGTGTCCTGGCTCCCAGCCCCTTCCCCCCATGCCCTCCCTTTAGTAATCCTCTCCGCTGCCTCCCCCTAAGCTGATCCCTCCCCCCCCCATGGCACTTTCACCTCTTAAGCCCCTCGCTGCCCTGAAGCTCTGGGTTGTTGAACAAAACAAACCCCCTCCCCCACCACCCCGCCGTTCAGCACGGGGGGGGCATGCTGCTCCTGGGGGCAGAAATCATAAAGGGGAACAACCCCATGTGAGCCCAGCACTGACCCTCAGCCACCCGGTGACAGCCCCACGCTTAGCCATGGGCCTCCTGGAATGTCGTCCTAGGTTGTTTGTATGTGCCACGGCTGTGCCCGCTGGGGTGTTGTTGTTGGGCTGTGCCCGGTGGGGTGTTGTCATTGGGTTGTGTGTGCCGCGGCTGTGCCCGCTGGGCTGTTGTCGCCGGGTTGTGCATGCTGCGGCCGGGGTGTTTTAGTTGGATTGTGGCCGGTGGGGTGTTGTCGTCGGGATGTGCGCGCCACGGCTGTGCCCACTGGAGTGTTATCAGGTTGTGCCCGGTGGGGTGTTGTCGCTAGGTTGTGCGCGCTGTGGCTGTGCCCACTGGGGTGTCGTCGTCTCGGTGCTGGGCAGCACCAGGAGGGGTCCAACGCAGCTGTTATCGGCGGGTGTCTCGCCCCTACACCCAGCTCTCACCTCCCGAGGCCGGTTGTACATGGAGCCGGGGTTCATCACGCCCCAACCACAGCCCCTCCCCATGGCCAGCACCTGGCTCCCACTGGGGGGGGAGATGGTGACCCCTGGGGGTGGGAGGAGGGATGAAGGGAGGGGCAGTGGGCATCAATCCCATGAGGACAGGAGGTGGGGGGACACCAGGCCAGAGCCCCCTCCCAGGCCTAGATGGGGGGAGCGGGGGCGGAAGTGGGTGTAGCCAGTCAGATAGGTGGTCCCAGGACCTGCCCCCATTGGGATCCCACATTGCCCCTTGTGCTGGGATCACGGGGGGGGGAGGAGGGGAAGAACACGACAGCGCCAAGTGAGCAGGGACCTGGCACCGTGGCAAGAGCATCCCCCCGCCCCCCCCCGCTTGTTCGTTAGCACCCACGAGGTGACACCTCATTCCCAGTCACGCCTCTATTAATAACCACCAGTGTGTGAGCAGAGCAGGGCACGAGGAAGGGGCTGGGAGCCAGGACTCCTGGGTTCTCTCCCCAGCTCTGGGAGGGGAGTGGGGTCTAATGGTTAGAGCAGGGGGCTGGGAGCCAGGACTCCTGGGCTCAATTCCCATCACCTCTGATCTGTGCACGTGGCCAGGACACATGCGCCCCCCTCTGGCATCTGAGCATCCCATCACCTCCCCCTGGGTGCAGGGACCCCCCCCCCAGCCCAGGGACAAGACGCCCGGCCTGCCGGACCACCTGGGCGCGAGGGGGCGAAGCTGGAGGCTGCAGCTGGCTGGGGTGGGCGAGGCAGCCTGCCCCCTCTGGAGCCCCCCGCCCCTGTGCATCGTGGCTAGCATGGCCCCAGGGGGAGAGCCCCCCCAGTGCATGGGGCTCGGTCCCCAGGAGTCCCTGCCCAGTGCTGGCCGGGGGGAGCTGGGCCCGGCCCCCCTTGGTGGGCACAGGGTCGCCAGGCCAGGCTGGGGCTGTTTCTATTTCGGTGGCAGCTGGGAGGAAGTCGTGGCCCACGACATCGAAACTGCATTAGGGGCCTGAATTATGCATGGGAGCCGGGACGCCGTGTCAGCACGTCCCCCAGAGCCAGCTGCTGCGGGCGCCGGCAGGGGAGTGGAGATGGGCAGGGAGATCCCCTCGCTGGTGGAGGGGGGCAGCGTGGGGGCGGGGTCACACCAGGCAGCAATAGACCCCCCCCCAGCTAGAAATCTTCAGCCACTGTCCCCTGGCCAGGGGAGGGCCCTGGGTCCATGAAGCAGACTGGTAGCATGATGGGGGAAACTGAGGCAGAGAGAGGGGACGTGGTCACATGTGACAGGGATAGAACCCAGGAGTCCTGGCTCCCAGCCCCTCCCTGCTCCAACCACTAGACCCCACTCCCCTCCCAGAGCCAGGCAGTGGTTTGTTATTGTAGGGTCTTCTGCAACAAACAAGAGGCTCCCCAGCAGTTCAGCGGCTAACCCCAGCCAAGCAGCTCCTGGCAGGGCCACGCCCCACGGCTCCGCAGGGCCCAGGGGAAGGAGGGGCAGCAACGCGGCGCAAGGAGGATCCGGCCGGGAACCCAGATCTGTAAGCGTCTGTCTCCCACCCCCCACCCCCACCCCCCCGACCTCAGCAGGAGCCCGGGGGAGACGCCGAGGGGTCTCTGGGCTTTCAGACAGGGTGTATGGCAGGATGGGGGCCTCCCTGAGAGCCAGGACTCCTGGGTTCCTCCAGCAGGGTCCAGTCAGCGGCAGAGGCGGGGAAAGAACCCAGGAGTCCTGGCTCCTAGCCCCCACTCCTTCCCCCGGCACGAGCTCTCGGGAGGGGCAGAGAGGAGCTGACGGGCAGCTGCCGCGGTGGGAGCTGTGAGCCAAGCGGCCTCCACAACAGTGGGGGGGGGAGAGACTCTGTCCTGAACAGAAGCCAGATGTTGCTAAACCAGGCGCGTCTAATCACAGCACTGGCCCCCTGCCAATGCCAGCCCCGTGGTGCCAGCGGGCAGCCGCCGTCCAGCCCTGGATCGCAGCCACGCCGAAACCGGGCAGCCGGCCCCCAGCCCCCCGGAGGGACCCGCTGCCCCACATTTCCACCCCCCCCCATATTAACGCCAAGACCCCAGCCTCACGCCACAAGCCCTCGGCAGGTGCCCAGCAGGGGGGTCGAGGCAGGACGCGGGGGGTGCTAGGGGCCTGGGCAGGCAACGAGGAGTCGGAGCAACGGGAATTGCCCAGGGCTTTAATGAGATCGTTGGTACAACTGGGCGCAGCGAGGAGCCGAGGGGGGTCAGGCCTACAACCTGCAATGCAAAGCAGAGGGCGGTTAGGGGGCGCAGCCGGGGGGGGGGGGGGGGGGGGAAGGGGACAGGAACAGGGCATTCAAGGAAAATGCTGCTGATGAAATACCAGAGACCGAAGCCTTTATCCCCAGAACGGGGTAACCCCAGAGAGAGGGGCAGCCCTGCCCCCATCTCCACCCCCACCCAGCGCCCCCAGCCCATGGGTCCCCCCACAACCCCACTCACGTGACTTCGCGGAAGGCCCTCTTCTCCACATACTTCAGACGGTATTTCCTCTTGAACCTGGGGGGGGGGGGCGCGCGACGGGGACAGGGGGGTTAGTTCCCAGCCACAAGGAACGGGGTACAGGCCCCTCAAACAAACCCACCGAGAGGGGGAGGGACCCAGGATGGGCCCTGCCTGATTTCCCCCCCACTAACCCTCCCCCCCCCCAAGCCAGAGCCCGATTTGGAACCTGTGGGGGAGGAACCCGGCCCCCCCAGTGCTGGGTCCAGCATCTCAATGCCCCATGCATGGCTAGAGACGCCCACGCTGCCCAAACCGTCCCAGGGCATCAGCCAACGGGTAGGGACCCCCCCCCCCCGGGGCACGTGGGGGTTAGGAGTCTCCTGCCAACCTCCCCCCTCGCGGAGCAGGCCCAGGCTGCCTGGTGCCCAGCGCCCCCCACTCACTTGGCGCGTTCCCTGGGCTCGATCAAGTTTCTCTTCTGCAGGCTCTTGAAGCGGTCGCGCAGGACGCTGCCCTCGGGCTGAGCGAGAGACGGGCAAAGCCGGTCAGAGCCAGGGGGCGTCCGTCTGTGCCTGGCTAAGGGGAGACTGCCCCTCACCCCAGCCTCAGGGCCCGGCCCAGGGCTGGGATGCCCCCCCAACAGAGCTTCAAGAGGCAGTGTGGGGGGAGGGGAGGCCCTCAGAGCAGCCAGATGGGGAGACCGAGGGAGCGGATGGCCCCCCTGGAAGAGTTAGAGCGCTAAGCCACCCCCCCTTCAGCACCTCCCCTGCTGCCGCCCCCTCTCCCACTGCCCCAGACTGCGGGGGGGGCCACGGGGCAGAGAGGAAGCCAATTCCTGTCCCACCAGACACTCCATCGGCTGAGGTGGGGGAGCAGGGGGGCACGGGGCCATCCGTGGGCACCCTTAATTGAACAACGGGCTATAAACTCTCATGCTTCAGGGCAGGAGCCAGCTGCCAGCCACGGGGGTCAGGCAGGAATTGCCTCTGCGGGCAGGTTATCCCATAATCATCCACTGGGGGGCACCTGGCACCAGCCCGTCAGAGGCTGGGACCGGACTGGATGCACAGGACACGGTGCCCACTGCCAATTGGGTCACTGGCCTGTCTGTGTGCACCGGACAAGGAGGCGGCTACGTCTGGTGCCCTCAGTCCCCAGGTCCTTCCCCACTGGGCAGGTCCCGGGAAACCCCAGGTGACCTTCACATTCCCAGCATGCAGTGCTGCGAATCCTCGTAGCGCAAGGATGGGTCTCATCACGGGGCACCAGCGTCTGCTCCACCTCCCGAAACACCGAACCCTGGGGGCACAGCCGCCCAGGCGCCAGGGAAATGGCCGCTGGCCCGGGCACCCACCTTCAGCGTCCGCAGGGACTCGGCCAGCTCCGTGCTCAGCTGCACCTCCAGGTCAGGGTCTTCGTATCTGCCAGAGAGAGACCCCGGGGGGTGGGGGGGAAGGGTTAGAAGAGGAGCAACCCCCCAACATGTGTGCCCTGAAAACAGCCCCTGCCGGAGCCCCCTTTACGTGCCAGCTCCCTACACCCGCTTCACCCCAGGGCCCCCTTCATACCCTGCCCAGCACCCCCAGCTCCCCATATCCCCTGGCTCCCTTTATACCCCCGCCCAGCACCCCCAGCTCCCTGTTGTACCCCTGTACGACACCCCCCTTTAGCTGTCCCCTGCATACCCTGCCCTGACCCCTCTCTCGGGTCCCCAGGGGTCCAGCACCTGGGAAATCCCCGCCCCTTCCCCACCGGAGAGCCGTGCCCATGTGCCCGCCACGCTGAGAGAGACAGGCCCCCCCGCGCCGCTCACTTGAGCCTCCCCAGCCGCCGGGGCTTGGTGGCCTCGGCCCGTCTCTTCGCCAGCCGCGCCCGCCTCCGGCGCAGCAGCTCGGCCTCGCGCCGCTTCACCTGCAGCCGGATGGAGCGGAGCTGGAAGAGCTCCTGCCGCCGGCACCGCGCCGCCTTCTCGCCCAGCCGCCGGGCCTCCTGCAGGGACCAGAGCGGGTCAGATCCGGCGTGGCGTTGCCCCCTGCCCTGGTCTCCACACCCCGCTCCAACCGCTAGCCCCCACTCGCCTCCCAGAGCTGGGGAGGGAACCCAGGAGTCCTGGCTCCCAGCCCCTCCTGCCTCTAACCCACTAGACCCCACTCCCCTCCCAGAGCTGGGAACCCAGGAGTCCTAGCTCCCAGCCCCTGCTGCTCTAACCCACTAGACCCCACTCCCCTCCCAGAGCGGGGGGGGGGGAATCCAGGAGTCCTGGCTCCCAGCCTCCCCTCCTCTAACCCACTAGACCCCACTCCCCTCCCAGAGCGGGGGGGGGGAGGGACCCAGGAGTCCTGGCTCCCCCAGCTACCAGTGCTGCATCTCCCCAGAACCAGCTGCTAACGACTGCCCCTCCCTTATGCCCCCCCCAGAGGAGAACCCCAGCGTGGGGGTTGGGGGGGAGAGCCGGGCTGAGCCGGTGCAGGGAGCAGATGGCGGCAGCCGGGCGCAGCAGATGGCCCCGCGCTGCAGCGCCGAGAATGAAGCTCGCTCTGGCACGGGGCCCAGGAGGCCGCGGACAAGCCGCTTCTCAAGGGCGATCTGCAGCCCCAGGGGGGATCAGGGACCTGCCTCCCGGGGAGCCTGGCCTGGGGTATCCCCAGGCAATGGCAGGGGGCTCGCCCCAGTCATCCTGCCCCATGGGATCATGGCAGAGGGCACCGGCCAGCTGCCATCCGCCGGTTGCTATTGACGAGGGCTGGATTACATCGGGGGCGTATCCCAGCCCCCCACACAAGCGGAAACCAAAGGGAATTAGGCACCAGGAATTTGGCTTCCTTCTCCCTCCTGCGCTGCTGCTCCGTTTTCTTCTCACGCAGGGGGGCCAGAGGTGGGGGGGCCCCGGGGACTGGGGGCTCATCGGGCGCCTCTTCCTCGCCCCCCTCGTCAGCCGACTCTTCGAGCAGCCCCTCGCACTGCTCCCGGAAGGCCGTCTCCTGCGGGCAAAGCGAGCAACGGCCGTGAGACAGGGACAGAGACTCGGGGAGGGGAGCAGGGCCTAGGGGTTAGAGCGGGGCAGGGGGGGGGGGAGGAGCCAGGACTCCAAGGGGACATGGGCTGCAACCCCCCAGGTCTCTAGGGAGCTTCGCGGAGGGGGGAGACGCTTGACCCTGAGCTACCAAGGCTGCTGGGACCCTGGGGGCATTGCGGGGAACCCCGGAGCTCCCCAGCCCGGCGTGGGTGGGGAACGTGGTACTCAGCGACTGGCACTGCAGGGCATCGGGGCCGCCCGCAGCGACCGGGAACGACAGGGCCCCTCCCCGGGTGGAGGCTGGGGGTTCCCCGGCACGGGGGTGGCTGGGCGGGATTCCGGACAGTGTCCCGCAGGCCGGTCCGACCCCTTAAAGTGATTCCCTAAGAGGCTAAATACAGCGGATGGGGGGGGCGAGGAAGCCACCAGCCAATGACAGGGGAGGGCTGGGCACATGCCCTTGCACCTCCCGACTCCAAGGCTGGGGGGCAGGACGGGGGGGCTGGCCGCGTCCCCTCTGCACCTACAGCGTGGGGGGCCCCGGAGCCCCCCAAGCCGGCTCGGCACTGCCCGCTCCCCAGCCTGGCCGGAACGCTGCCCCCCCCGTGGGCTCTCACCTGGGTGGGGGCCTCAGCCGCCGTGGGGAAACGCAGTTGCCTCTCCAGCTTCTCCTCGGCCCTTTGCCGTCTGAGCTCCACCTCGTGGGCCTGGAGCAGCAGCGCCTGGGGGGAGACGCGGGGTCAGCGGGAACAGCTCCCCATGCCCCCCAGGACCTCCCCTTGCACCCCCACCTCAGCAGGGCCCTGGAAACCCCCCCCCCATAGACCTCCGCCCAGCCCTAATCACCATGGGGCAGGAAAGCTGCCCCCCCAAGTCCACAGTGGGGCCGCAAATCACACCTCCCCACACAGCCGCTCCATTCCCAGCATGCATTGCTGCAAACGCTCCAGGGGCAGGCTGAGCAGAGGGGCAGCCCCCTGCCCCCTACCTGGTGGGCCTGGAACGTAGGGTTGTAGGACCCCCCCGCGGGGATGACTTCCACGGCCGGCAGCTCCGACGGCTTCTTCTCCAGCCTGGCGGGGCGCTGAGGAGAGAACGCGGGTGAGCCAGGAGGGGAGGGAAGGGTCTGTCCACCCCACCCCCCGCCATGTGCCCAGGGCGTCCGTGCCCACCCCCAGCAGGGCCCCCCGCACTCACCCGCACTCTCTGCTTCTTGGTCTGCTCCAGGAACCAGGCGTCCTGCCCAGCCAGCGGCCGGTCCAGAGGGTCTGCCGGGAGAGCGGCACCGTTACCACCAGCCCCACAACAGTACCACCCACGGAGTCGGTGGGGCCTAGGGATCAGAGCGGAGGCCACCAGGACACCTGGGTTCCAGCCTAGCTCTGGGAGTGGAGTGGGGTCTAGGGGAGTGGGGGAAGGGGGGCTGGGAGCCAGGACTCTGGGAGGGGAGTGGGGTCTAGTGGGTTAGGAGAGGGGGGCTGGGAGCCAGGACTCCTGGGTTCTCTCCCAGCTCCGGGCGTGGGGTCTGGTGGTTAACGCAGAGGGGAGCTGGCGTGACACCACCTTCCTTAAGGGGGAGATCCAGAGAGACCTGGGGAGGGTCCCCCATGCTTCCCCCCGGTATTCCCAGCTCTGAGGAGCGTCCCAGCCCGGCAGGGGACACGAGTCTAGGCCACTCGGGGCGATCAGCAGCCACCCTCAAAGTGGGGCGGGGGGGAAGGGGGCTCCATTTGTGTGGCGAGTTTCCTGGGTCTCGGGCAAACCCCCCAGCAAGCAGGCGCCTGCAGCAGCCAGGCCTGGGCCCCAGCGGGAGCACTGAGCGCCGGTGCCGGAGGGCAGAGCCCGGTGGATCAGGCCCCCGGGTATGGAACAGAACCACCCCACGGCTGGGGGTTGTGCTGAGCTTAGCCAAAGTCACCCCCAAAGATGGGAAACCGTGAATCTGGGCCGGCTTCAGGCTAGAACCCAGGAGTCCTGGCTCCCAGCCCCCCCACTCTAACCACTAGACCCCACTCCCCTCCCAGAGCTGGGGATAGGACCCAGGAGTCCTGGCTCCCAGCCCCCCATTCTAACCACTAGACCCCACTCCCTCCCACAGCTGGGGATAGGACCCAGGAGTCCTGGCTCCCAGCCCCCCATTCTAACCACTAGACCCCACTCCCTCCCACAGCTGGGGATAGAACCCAGGAGTCCTGGCTCCCAGCCCCCCCTTTCTAACCACTAGACTCCACTCCCCTGCCACGGAGGTTCCCTGCTTACTTGTGTCCGACCAGATGTCGTAGAAGCCCCCAGCCGGCTCGGCTCCCGCACCCTGGCCATGCGAGGCCTCTGCTGTTGCTGGCCGTGCTTTCTGCAGCCGGGCCTGGAGGAGGCGCTGCTCTCGGGGCACCACGCCCCGCTCCGCCAGCTTCTCCCGCAGCCGCTGCTTCCGTTTCAGCTTCTTCCCGTTGGGGACCTGGTGGGCCAAAATGCTGCCAAGGGGAGTGGGACAGGATGAGGGCGGCTTAGGCCTCTGGGCCAGCAGGGGGCGCTTGGCCTCCCTCGGTGTGAGATGGACATCCCACCCTCCCCTCCCAGCGCCAGGGATAGAACCCAGGCGTCCTGGCTCCCAGCCCCCTGCTCCAACCACTAGACCCCACTCCTCTTCCAAACCCAGCACCCAAGCTTCTGCGTTGCTATTATCCCAGTTTTGCTAATGGGGAAACTGAGGCACGAAGCACTGAGACCTGCCCAGGGTCTCCCAGTCAAAGAACCATCCACGACCCACGTGGGGACGGCTCCCCAGCCCACCATGCTACAGTCTACACATGGGAGAGACGGAGAGCCACCGATACCGTCCCACCAGCCCAGCCCCCGCCCCGGGCGGGACACTCACTCTTTGGGAGGGGGCACCTTGGAATCTGGCTGCAGGATGAGGTCTATCCGCAGGGGCTTCTCTCTGCCTTGGTTCAGCTCCCGGTCTGGGGAGAGGAGGGGAGACACGGATGGACGGGTGGCCACATGCTCTGCAGCACCCCGGGGACGCAAGGATGCCCCAAATGGCATTGCCCCCCCGCCACAGAGTATTGCGTCTCATCAATCCCCCCCCCACCTTTCCCTGGCACTCGCCATCTGTCGAGCTCACAGCGCCATTTTAACAATGGGGAAACTGAGGCACCAAGAAGGGGTCACCCCACAGCAGCGTTTGGGATTAGAACCCAGGAGTCCTGACTCCTACTCGAGCGCTCTACTCACTAGGCCACCTGGCTTCCCAGTATCTTGTGGGATTCCTACACCCAGCCCTTAGCGCGTCCGGACGGCCCCAGCGCTTTCTCCAAGCAGCCCCCCCCCCCCCCCCCCCAGTTCGCTACTCATGATGAGCGACTTGCTACCGACCCACGGCAAAGCTTCCTCAAGCTGCTTGTGATTTTGGGGGCCCCCGATTCCAGATGCCTTAGGGGGCTTGACGTTCAGGCTGTGCTGAGTCTCCCCCCCGCCCCAGGCACCCCAAGACGTGAAAGCACACGTCGCTTCGGAAGGCCTCGGCCCGCAGCTGCCGCAAGCCAGAGGGGAAGGTTATGGTAGCATCTAGAGATCCCAGTGGAGATCAGCGCCAGGCGCTGCACGCAGCCCCTGCCAGCGACAGAAGGGGAAACTGAGGCATGCAGACAAGGGGACATGCTCAGGGTTACCCCAGCAGGCTGTGCCCCGCAGGGATCCCCCCAAAGCTGGTGAGCAGAGGTTGAGCCCCTCTGCTGAGGCAGCCACTGGACTCTGAGGGAGCCCCCCATCCTGGTTCTCCAAACGGGGGGGGGGGGGGGGGGGGGGGCCTGCCCTGCTGACCCAAAGCACAGGGACCCCCACAGCACTGGCTAACTCCCCCCCACTCCCTCACCTTTCTCCTCACTCCCCGTGTCCAGGAAGAAGAGGCTCTCGTCTGGCTTCTCGGCCACCAGGCCCCTGGGGAGCGAAGGGGAGAGATGCCCCGTTACTCCCACATGCTGGGGAGGGACCAATGAAGCCCCGATCCCCTCAGCAGGTCCAAAATGCCCCCCCAGTCCAGACCATAGGTGCCCACCCACCTCACAGCTCCCCCCTCCTCATCCTCACTCTCAGACCCGACCCCCAAGGGCCCCCCCATCAACTCTCCCCTAGCCAGCCCCCCTTTTCTCCTCCCCAAATTCTACCCATGTCCACCCCCCTCTCTAGACCCTCCCCAGTCCTACACCCCCCCCCCCCGCTTCTGGGCCCTCTTGACACCCCTCAGCAGCCCCCCCCCCCGGCACCTATGAGGATCCTTGAGGTCTCCCACCCACCTTTGCCCCCAGATTCTCCATCACCCCAAACCCATGAGATCTTCTCCAGCCCCCCCCCCCATCTTCCCCCCTTCATGTAGCCTATCTTCCACTGACACACACCCCAGGACCCCCCACATCCCACACCAGCGCCTATCACCCACTCTCTTACCAGGAGCCCCCCAGCTCACCCCACAAGGCCTCCCCACACCCCCCCAATACTCATCCCCAACAATCATGGTCTCGCCCCAGCCCCTCGCCCCACCAGGGGCCCCCCAATGCTCTCCCTTTCCCAGAGCCCCAACTTCCTCCCTCCTCTGCCCCAATCCCCCCCACCTGCCCCCTTTCCAGCCCCCACCTCGTCTTCCTCCCAAGACCCCTCTCCCTGCCCAAACCCTCCGCCCCCACTCCCAGCTCCCCCGTCCGAGCCCCTTCTCCCAGGACCCCCACGTCCCTCACTCCCTCCCCCCTTCCTCCCAAGTCCCTCGCACCCCTCATCGCCCCCCCGGCCCCCACATTCCCCCTGGCGCGCCCCACTCCCCTCCTCACCCCTGTGCACCCCCCATTGCCTCCCCACTCCCCTCCTCACCCCTGTGCACCCCCCATTGCCTCCCCACTCCCCTCCTCACCCCTGTGCACCCCCCATTGCCTCCCCACTCCCCGGCACCCCCCACTCCCCTCATCACTCCTGTGTGCCCCCCATTGCCTCCCCACTCCCCCCATGACCTCTCCGACGGCCCCCCACTCCCCTCCCCCCCCATGGGCCCCAGCACCCCCCACTCCCCCCATGACCCCCCCCCACTCCCATCATCACTCCTGTGTGCCCCCCATGACCCCCCCGGCACCACCCCACTCCCCTCCTCACCCCCCCGGCGCCCCCCACTCCCCTCCTTGCCCCCTAGAGCCCCCTCCCACTGCCCTCCCCCCCCGGGCGCCCCCCCTCGCCCCGCCCCTCACCCGGCCGCGCGCTGCTGCAGCCCCACGTCCTCCAGGAAGGCTCCCAGCTCCCGGCCCAGCTGGGCCTCGGGCCCCCGCCATCGCTTCCAGCTTTTCTTCCGGTTGCGGCTGCCCCGGGCCCGCCGCTTGCCGGGGGCGCCGGGATCGCGGGACCCGGCCCGGAAGCCCAGGAAGCCCGAGGCGGCCGCGCCGCTGCGAGCCTCCGTGGGCGCCGCCATCTTGGTAAAGGAAGGCAACAGCGGGCCGGAAGTGCCGGTTAAATGACTTCCGGCTGGCCCCGCCATCTTGGTATAGGAGAAAGATGGAGGGCGACGGCGGAGGGTTTTTATACGCAGATTCCACACTCCCTCAAAAAAAAAAAAAAAAATCCCCGCCTTCCATGGCACCACCGCCCCCTCTCCCGGACAAGGGGAACCCGGACTAAGGGCCGATTAATTTTTGGGTCGCTGGATTGGTATCGGAATCAGCAGATTCGACAGCCAAACCCATCTTGGAGACGCTCAAGAGAGCAGGCAGGCTGCGCAGGGGGCAGATGTGGGGCTGGGGGCGGGGGCTAGGAAGTAACATCTGGAATAGGGCGGGGGAATAATGGGGCTGTCATTGCACCTCCCAGCCTGAGCCCCTTCCCAGCGACATCGGTATCAATCCAGTTTCACACCCCTCCCTCCATTTCCCGCTGGGCATCCAGATTCCCTGGTGAAAATCCAGATTCATCCCCAGGTTCCCTGGTGGGAATCCAGATTAATACCCCAGATTCCCAGGTGCAAATCCAGATTCATCCCCACCCAGGGTGACCAGAGCTCCTGATTTTATAGGCACAGTCCTGATATTTGGGGCTTTGTCTTATATAATCTCCTATTACCCCCCACACCCTGTCCCGATTTTTCACACTTGCTGTCTGGACACCCTCCCCCCCCCCATCGATTTCCCGTTGTAAATCCGGGTTCCGTTCTCCATGTAAATGCAACTTCACAATTCACTCTCCGGTCAGCCACGAGGGGGCAGGACCACCCCACTGGTGCCGCTCTCCTAGGGCTGGGCTTTGGGTGGGCCCGGGGCCGTGATTATATTTTTCCTGCCCCTCGTTAATGGTCGAACCGTTTTCATCAGAGATTTTCCACATTTGGAAATGAAGAGAGGAGGATCCCCTCCCCCCCGCACACACACCCACGATGCCTGATTCCGTTTTCACTGACCCAGCGTAACTCCCCGGGCGCCGATTCCCGTCTGCCTGACTCCGGTGTAAATCAGGCGTGCGGGGTGGTGTTGCCTGGGTCGACTGGCGCTGATGGGGGCCGTGTCTCTGGCAAGGCGGGGGGGAGCGGTGTGCTGGGGGGGATCTGCAGGTGGTGTGTAAAAACCAGAGAGCGGGTCGTCCCCCCAGAACCGCCTGGCTGCACCCAATGGGGTCAGGGCTGCAGGTAGTAACAGGACATTGACAGTGTGAATCCCCTCACCCCCAAAAACACATGCACGCACACACACACACAAAACTACTTCCGGCTGGTCCCACCAGAACATGCACACACAAAGCACAGAACACACACGCACAGACCCACACAACATGCACATACAAAAACAAAACACATGCATAACATAACATGCACACACAAAACACACACAAAAAACATGCACACAAAATATGCACACGCAAAACATACATAATATGCAAATACAGCACATGGCCATACAAACCACATGCACACAAACCATAGCACAAGGACAGACGCACACACACCACACGTGCGCACCTACACACACACTGCTCAGCCTCTTCAGAAGCAGTGGATCCACACACACCCCGCCCTGGCTGCTTGCTGTTTTCTTTTAACAGCTAAGGCTTGTCCTGGCCTCACCCACAGCTGTTTTCCAAAGCCAGGGTGGCCTTTCTCCCCCCTGGGGCCTGCATCTGCCGGCACTGGGGGGGTGCGTGGGGGTGGCACGGAAAGGCGGGGCTGCCCTTTCCCCCCACACGTGTGTTTCACATCCAGACGGGGCTTTTGAAAACTGTAACTATTGGGGCGAAAAATCCAGAGAACAGGGTCTAAAGGGAACGAATGATGGAGCTGTGGCTAACGCACAGGACTCCTTGGTTCTGTCCCCAGCTCTGGGAGGGGAGTGGGGTCTAGTGGTTAGAGCAGGGGGCTGGGAACCAGGATTCCTACCTCTGACTATCCGTGGGTCCTTGGACAAGACCCCCCTTCCCCTTCTCTGTATCTCATTTTCTCCTCCAACAAGGCGTCCTTTATCTGGGGGTCAGGGCCCGTGTGTGCCCAGGGCCATGACTGAGCAAGGCTGGGAACGTGGCCTGGCTGGAGGGGATGCAGCAGGGTGAAAGGGACCAGAGGTGCCTCTTGGCTTTAGCCTCCATCCCCCGCTGGCCCCAAGGGAGGCGCTGGCAGGGTCCTGGGGTGGGGATGGAGGGTTTGGAACCCCTCCCCCCCCCCCGACACACACACACACACACACACACACACACACACACTTTCCCCTGCATGGACACCCCTGCACTCCCCGCCAGCCCGGCCCTCCCGTCTTTCCCAAGCCACGCTGAGGAATGCAAGTTTCCCTTGGCCAGGGCTCCTGGGTCCTGGCAGCCACCCAGGGGGGTGAGTCACCGGCCAGAGACGCGCGCTCCACCCTGTAGTGCAAAGGTGAGGAGGGAGCCGAATACACACACACACACCCAGGAACACTGCCTGTGCCGGACAGTCTGTTCCCGGGGCGGCTCCCCATCAGCGGAGCTGCAGGCTCGTCCGTCCCCCAGCCCAGCCCCATCCCGCTCCTGCCCAGGGGTCTCCACACTGCCCAGGGGATGGCAGATCGGGAGCCGGGGAGCAGCCTCCCACCCCCCAACTAGCTTCTGGGGGCTGAGAATCTGCCCACAATGCACAGCTGCCCCCCTCGCCCCCCATCCTCCCCCTCTGCCTGGCGCTTTGGTCTAGTTCTGCCAGGGGGTCAGATCAGTGAGGGGAGAGGCAGGATACCAGGGTGGATGGGCCCATTGGTGGCAGGGACAGGGAGGGGGAGGAAGTGGGGGGCGGGAATGCCGGGCAAGGCAGGCCACAGGGCTGATGGGGGTGAGGGGGGTACCTGGCTGACGGGCCCCAGGTCTGGCGCAGGACAGCAGGATCCCGACACAGAGGGCCAGGCCGCGGGCTGCTAGCCCCACTCCGATTCCACACGGCGGCCGGCTCCGGGGCCGAGCATCAGGGGCCACGTCAGTGGGTAAATGCGAGATCTCTTTATTGCAGAAGGACCGATATCAATACAGCCCCGGGGGCAGAGGAGACGACGCACAGAGAGTCCTGGAGCCCGGCTCGCACACACCGAGGGAGAAAGACCTCCTGGGGCTTCAGCTGGGCTCAGGCCGCGCGTTCCCCGCAATGGGCCAAGGCCAGGTCCCAGCCGTATCTGACCCTAGATCTGGAGGGACTGTAATGACCGAGGCTGGGAGAGAGACGGGGCCTGCAGGGGGAGCCCCCCAACCTGGTCACCTGACCAGCGCTGCATTAGCCCCCCCATCCCTCCGACCACTATCCTGCCCCCGGGGTGGGGAACCGAGGGCCTGAATCTCAGTTGCCCCATCCGAGCACTTGGGGATGGGATGGCCGGGGGGCAGCTGCTGTAAAGTGGAACGGCCTAGGGGTGCTGTGACCCATGCTCTGCCCCCAATAGGCCCTGGTTAAACCGCAGAGTAAATGAGCGTTTTGCCATAACAATACCAAGGGGCTGCCCCCCCCCAGCGCATGGGAGGGGGAGCAGTGGGGTGTGTTGGGGGCATGAAGCGCAGGGTGGCTAGTCGGATACACGGGGTCCATATACACAAAGCATCTGGCTGGAGGGGAAATTTCCCCCCGGATATGAGTCACAGACCCACTTCCTGGATGGGTCTGAAGGGGCCTGATCGGGCTCAGACGGGGCGGCTGGCCCCCCGCAGCGTGAGTGCATTGCATGGCTGGTACAGTGCGGGGTGCAGTACCGCCTGCTACCACTAGGGCGGGGGCGTCCAGCGGGGCTGCAGTCCCCTCAGTGTGTAATACCCCGGGCTGCCACCAGGGGGCAGGCGGGCTGCAGGGCCATACAGGGATAGGTGGGGCTAACTGGCAGGCCCTGCCCCCTGCTGATAGAGGGGTTGTTACCTGCAGCCCTTCCAGCTGTTTCGAGAACTGGGCTCAGACCCCCACAGACCCCTAGGGTAGCTTTGCCCCAGGACACCCTCAGGGCTGGATCTGGGTCCAAGGGGCCTGGTGCCGGCCCCTGCCTGGCACCACGGATCGCAGGCGGGACATGGGCACCAAGGACGCCAGGGGGCAGCGCCAGGGTATGACTTGCACTAATCCAGCCTGGCTCTTTGGCCCCCGCAAGTGGTGGGTCGGGGGAGAGTGGCTCGTGGCTTGCAGGCCCCGGGTTCGATCCCCACCCACCAGTGTGGCTGGTGCCTCGGGGATCGGGGAGCACGGCAAGTCCCCCCCCACCACTTTAACATGGTGATTGCCCCGGGGCCCATCAGGTCTCCCCCCAAATGACCTGGGGCAGTTGGAGATCTGGGCAGGGTCCAGCTCGCGGCCTCTCTCTTCTCTCCTGGGGGACAGGCCACGTGGTGTGTGTCTTGGGGGGATCCGGGGCTGGCAGCCCCCCGCTGGCCCCGCTTCGTGCCCCGGTGGCGGGACGGAGACGGTGAAGGTATCCCAGGGCGGCTGGCTCAGGATGGGATGCTGGGTGGGCCTGATCCTGCATCGAGGAGGGTCCTAAATTGCTCCCTCGCCGGGTGGGGGTGAGGCTGGTTCGCTGACGCTGGAAAGGGGGGGAATCGGGGTCTCCCGGAGCAGTTCAGCCTGGCACGGGGGGGGGGGGGAGATTGGGGTCTCCCGGAGCAGTTCAGCCTGGCACGGGGGGGGGGGGGCAGGGTCTCCCGGAGCAGTTCAGCCTGGCACGGGGGGGGGGAGATTGGGGTCGCCTGGAGCAGTTCAGCCTGGCACGGGGGGGGGAGGGGGGGAGATTGGGGTCGCCTGGAGCAGTTCAGCCTGGCACAGGGGAGGGGGGGAGATTGGGGTCACCTGGAGCAGTTCACCCTGGCACAGGGGCAGGGGGGGTGAGAACCGGGGCCCGTTACTCGGCCGAGCCCTTCTGCCTCCTCTTGGAGGGGGGCACCAGGTGGCGGGGCAGGTCGGCGGGCAGGCCGTGCCCCTCCAGCTTGACCTCGATGAGGTGGCTGGCCAGGGCGAACTCCTCGTCGTCCAGCATGCCGTCCCGGTCCACGTCGCTCAACTTCCAGATCTTGCCCAGCACCGAGTTGGGCAGCTTGGTGGCCACCATCCAGCTCTTGGCCTTGGTGCCGCTCAGCTTCCCGTCCAGGGGCGAGAGGTTGTAGAAGATCTCGTCGTATTTGGGCTTGTCCTTGGTCACCACCCAGTCCTCGTCGTCCGCCCCCTCGTAGGCGCCGTCGGCCAGGCCCTCCACGAAGGGGCCGTTGTGGGTGATGTCGAAGGCCCCCCCCTGCACCGCGCCCTCCGGCGTCTCCAGCTCCTCCTGGCGCAGCAGGGGCATCAGCCGGGCGATGTCGCCCGTCAGCATCTCGTCCAGCCCCTCCAGCAGCCGCGGCTTCAGCGCGTGGAACTTGGTGAAGTCGTGAACCATCAGCAGCTCCTGTGGGGGGGTAGGGAGGGATGGTCAGCACGGGCCAGTCCAGCCTGGCACCCCCTCCCCACGGCGCAGTCCAGCCTGGCCCCCTCCCCACGGCCCAGTCCGGCCTGGCACTGTCCCTCCCCTACACCTAACTTGCCCCCCCCCCGTCCCCATGGCGGGGGGCAGCCTGCAGGAGCCAGGCCCGGCTCTCACCTGCATCTTGCCGCAGTCGGGGAAGTCGCCGGGCGAGATGTGATGCTCCAGCTGGATCTTGGCGAAGATGACGGGCAGCTTGGCGATCAGGTGTTTCTTCTTGTTGTCCTTCCCGAACACCGAGGGCATCTCCTTCTTCAGGTGGCTGATGATGTGGGCGTGGACCTGGGGGGGCCGAGGGGGCGTCAGCCAGGGACTGGGGGGCGGGGACCCACCTGCAGGGGCTGCCCCCAGAGCGAGCAGGCATTGCCCCCCCCCCCCACGGTGCCAAACACAGCTCCCGCCCCTGCTGCTTGGAGCCACTGGGTTTGCTGGTGGAGCTGTCAATTATCCAGACCCCTTCCCCCCACCACCGAGCATGGCCCTCCTCCACCCCATCACCCTCCCCTACACTGCCCAGCCTGGCCCAGCATCGTCCCCCCAGCCTCGGTGGGCTGCGCCAGCTCCCGGTCAGCAGCTCTTCCTCCCCCCCCCCCCCCGCAGTGACCCAGAGCTCCGCTCCCTCGGCTTCCGCAGGAAGGATCCGTCTGGGGCAGTTGGGCAGGGCAGAGGAGCTCGCGCCAGTCCCCACCCTCACAGCGGGACGGGCCCCCCAGCCCTGGGCTAATGCCGCCCGACTCCCAACATGGCCAGGGACATTGGCCTGGGAGCCAGGACTCTTGGGTTCTAGCCCCGGCTCTGGGAGGGGAGGGGAGGGGAGGGGAGGGTATGGGGGGTCTAGTGGTTAGAGCGGGGGACTGGGAGCCAGGACTCCTGGGTTCTCTCCCCGGCTCTGGGAGGGGAGGGGGGTCTAGTGGTTAGAGCAGGGGGGCTGGAAGCCAGGACTCCTGGGTTCTCTCTCCGGCTTTGGGAGGGGGGGTCTAGTAACAATCAGGGGGGCTGAGGAGGTGATTTATAAGGAAAGATTTAACAACCCAAATCCAGCTAAAATACACTGGGAGGGGACTACGGGCCCCTGCTGCAGCCCCCCTGGGGGAGTTTAGCCCCTGAGCTCTTGGGGGCTGGGGCTCTCTGTCCCTGCCTTCCTCCAGCACCAGTCCTGCCCTGCCAGGACCACATCCCACCTGCCTTTCCCCGCTGCCCCCCAGCCGTGCGCCAGCCCTGGCTCCATGGACCGGGCCCTGCCCTGCTTTTCCCCCGCCCCCGGCCGCGCAATAGCCCTGAGACGTCAGGGAATTTGCTGCCTCATGTCCCCCGGTGCTGCGCTTCGCGGCCTTCCCTCTGTGGAGGAAGAGGGGCTCAGGAAAATCTGCGCCCCAAAGCTTTGGGGGCTGGGTGAACGCTAGGCGGGAAGGGGGCTGCAGACAGCTGCTCTGGGAGTAAACCCCGGCTGAATGTTGCCCCTTGATCCCCCCCAGGGTGAGGACGGGCACCGCAGGTCCCACCTGCACAGATGGCAGCTGAACCCAGGTGGTTTAGTGGTCAGGGGCACGGGGCCGGGTTCTCGTCCTGCCTCTGCTGGGCCACCTTGGGCCAGTCACTGCCCCACTTTGGGCCTCGGTTTCTGTCGAGTTAAAGTGTGAGCGCCTGGCACAATGGGGGGCCGGATCTCGGTCGGGGTGTGGGCAGCGCCCGGCACCGCAGGGCCCCAACTTACTGTGACCTTAAGAAAGCGACTCAGCGCCTTTGTGCCTCAGTTTCCCCTCTGCATTAAGGCTCCGGCCCAGCGTCTCCGCTCGATTGCGACGCCGGGGCCGAGGGGCGGGCGTCCGGGCTCCGTGACCCAGGCGGTTGTTGGCAGCCGGCTGTGGAAAGTGCTCAGCGGCTGTTCCATGGACGTTCTGTTCCCTGGCTCCGGCCGCGGCCGGGAGGAAATTGCCACTCGGGAGCCCGGGCCGCACAAAGGGCCCCGGGGAGCCGGCGCAGCAGGTGGCAGGAAAAGATAAGGCCGCGCGGGAGGGAAAGGGGCCGCGAAAGCCAATCTGGCGCTTCCTCTTGGGCCAATGGAGGAGCCTCATTAACACTCCCCCACGTCACTGGGGGCTCGGGGAGAGGAACCTGCGTTACTGAAGGGGCCGCGCCCTCGAGGGGGGGGTGTCGCTTTCCAAAAGCCTGTTAGAATAGGGAACGGGGGGCAGGGTATGGGACCCGGGGCCTTTCCCCTCTAAAGGGTGCCGGCTCTGATCCGGCTCCAGGGCAGGGGCCTTTCCCCTCTAGGGGCGCTGGCCCTGATCCAGACATGGGGCTGGGGCCGGAGAGCCAGGGCAGGGGCCTTTCCCCTCTAGGGGGCGCTGGCCCTGATCCGGTCGCGGGGCTGGGGCCGGAGAGCCAGGGCAGGGGCCTTTCCCCTCTAGGGGGCGCTGGCCCTGATCCAGACATGGGGCTGGGGCCGGAGAGCCAGGGCAGGGGCCTTTCCCCTCTAGGGGGCGCTGGCCCTGATCCGGCCGCGGGGCTGGGGCCGGAGAGCCAGGAGCCGGGGCTGGAAGTTCGCCGTGCCCGGGGATGGTGGCTCTGAGCCTGGCCAGCCCAACTCCCACCAGCAAACGAGTCACCCAGGGTTGCCCCCTCCCCAGCCTGGCTGAAGCAAGAAGACATTGTGGAGGGTGGGGGGGCTGTGGGCCCCAAACATGGGGCAAAGCGGCTGCCCGCTCACTGATGTGCCCCCAGGGCGGGGCACGGCTGGAATCTGGCTGCCAGGACTGGGTGGGGCTGGAACGGGATGGGGGGCCGGGTTGCTCGGAGCTCCCTGCCCAGCCCAGCCTCCCCCGGCCCCACATACCCTGGTGAGGGGGGCTCCCCCTTCAGGCACAGGGCCAGGGACCAGCCCTGCCCCTGCCAGGTGCTAAGGTGGGCACCCAGCCCCTGCCGCGTCTGCTCAAGTGTGGGGGCAGCAGCAGGGGGTTGGGAAACCAAGGCCTGGACTTGTGGGGGTGTCAGTGCCCCCCCAAAATGGAGGCACCCGTCGTTAGAGGCTGTTTTAGGGGATCTGGATAGAGGCATTTCTCAGGCTGGGGGTCCCTGTTGCTCGGGAGGGGGTCCCCGTTTCTCAGGCTGGGGGGCCCTGTTGCTCAGGAGGGGGTCCCCGTTTCTCAGGCTGGGGGGCCCTGTTGCTCGGGAGGGGGTCCCCGTTTCTCAGGCTGGGGGGCCCTGTTGCTCAGGAGGGGGTCCCCGTTTCTCAGGCTGGGGGGCAGGGAGGACTGTTACTCGATCACAGCTGCGGAAGGCTCTGCCGCATGGGAAACCCTTAACGAGGAAACCAGGCGCAGGACGCAGGGGCGGGGGGCTTGCAAACCCCGTAACGCCCCCCCCCCCACGGGGACAGGGCCATTGTTCAGGGCAGGACAGCCAAGTTGGGGGGGGGGGTCTGGAGCCATCTGCTTCCTACGAGTCACAGCCCTGAAATGATATGGGGGGGGTGTAGGAAACGGCCCCAAAAGCTGCCCTCAGAGACTCCCCCCAAACTCAGGGGGTGCAGGGCCCCAATGGGCATGAGACCCACCAGCTAACAGGGAAGGTGAGACCTCACCCCACAGCCAAGGGGTCTCTAATCACTAACCCTCCCCTCCCTGGGAACAGAACCCAGGAGTCCTGGCTCCCAGCCCCTGCTCTAACCACCAGACCCCCCCTTCTCACGCCATGCCAGGCCAGGCCAAGGATAGAACCCAGGAGTCCTGGCTAGGATGATAACCAGGTCCTTTTGCCATCTGGGTGGCCAGGGGCTCCTTGCTCCCTCACCTTGCTCCTCCTGCCCCCCCTGTCTTTCTTGGTGCCCCCCACTCACCCCACTAGAACTCCCCTCCCTCCTCCCTCAGTCCCCCCACCTGCCTAGATCCCCCTGCCCCCCTCAGTGCCCTCCACCCACGACCCCAGATCTCCTTTCCACGCCCCGGTCCTCCTGCCCACCTAGGTCCCCCTGCCCCCCTCAGTGCCCTCCACCCACGACCCCAGACCCCTTTCCACGCCCCGCCCCCCTCGCCCCCCCCGCTCACCCTGACGAGCCGGGCTCTCTTGACCAGGTCGTTGAGCTTGCGGAGGGCCGAGTTGCGGGGCAGGTTCTGGATGTCCTGGAACAAGTCCTGCTCCTCCAGCTCGAAGAGCCGCCGGTTGTCGGAGACGAGCAGCGGCTCGGCCCAGAAGGAGCCAATGAAGACACGCAGCACCTCGGGGGTGTTGAACACCTTCCCCAGGGACCACATGAGGGCCCCATAGACCCGCATCAGCTGCTGCGTATCCACCATGTCGGCCTTGTTCAGGACCACCCGGATCTTGTCCTCGTTGCCCTTCAGGGCTCGGATGGCCTCCGAGAACTCGTCCGAGATCTCCAGCTTGTGAGCGTCGAAGAGCAGGATGATGCGGTCCACGCGCTCTGCGAACCACTGCAGCACGGCCGGGAAGTCGTAGCCTGCGGGGCCGGGAACAGGCCGTCAGGGCCCGGCAGGTGCGGGGCCCGGCGGGCGGGGCCCTGCCCTGTGCCCCACGCCCGCCCTGGCCCCCTGCCCCAGGCCCGCCCCACTCCCCAGACCCTGTGCCCCATGCCCCCTACTCTTCAGCCATTGCCCCATGCCCGCCCTGCTCCCCACTCCCCAGGCCTGTGTCCCACACCCACCCTGCCCCCTTTTCCCCAGCCCCTGCACCCCATGCCCAGCACAGTCCTGCCCCTTCACTCCCCAGCCCCTGTGCCCCACACCCGCCCTGCCAGGGCATGGGGCCTTCCCTGCGAAGCACCGGGTGCCCGTGGACCTGGCTGCCAGGTGTGGAGTCCCTATGCAGCAAGTTCCTGCCTTGACCCCTTCCGCTGGTGCTGGCGCCGGGCCCAGAGGAATAGCTCGTGGCTTGAGAAAGGGAAAGGGGGCCTCTGCCTCCCCCCCAACAGACCCCCTCCCCCACCCTCTGCTCCTCCCCCAGTGTACCCCCACCCTGCCCCCCTCACTCTCCACTGCCTCCCACTGAGATCAGGGCCCCGTCGCGCCGGGCGCTGCCCAGACCCCAGCTAAGATCAGGGCCCCGTTGTGCCGGGTGCCACCCAGACCCCGGCCGAGATCAGGGTCCCCTGGTTGGGGGGGGCCATCAGGGGCTGAGGGAAGAGACGTCTCATGACACCCTAACAGCAGCGCTGCTGGAGCCCAGCCGATCCCGCCCCCCCTCCCGCCCTCCCACTTGGCAGCCCAAGGCGGCAAGTGTCTGCAAAGCACCAAAAAAGGAAGCCTTGCGGCCGAGCAGAGGAAAGTCTGAGCCAGCCGGGGCCCAGCTGGACCGGACGGGGCTGCTGCAAAACCCCCTCCAGGCTTCTCCCCGCTGCCCTGGGGTCCTGGGAAAGGTTGGGGTGGGGAGGCCTGGCCTCCCACGCCAGGGGGAATCGGCGAAACCAATGACCCAGCCCGCTGCCCGGGCGAGGGGCTCTGCCCCGCTGCAGCCCCTCCTCTGTCCCCTGGCTTCTCCGGAGCCAGCCCCACTGGCTGCAGTGATGGGGTGGGGGGGAGAATCGGGTCCTGCGAACTCCTCCGTCCCTTGCTGTTTACACAACTAGTTTCCAGGCCTGGCGCCCGGCCCTCTCTGGAAAATGGAGCCGGGGGCTCCCGGTGACGGATGCCGTCGCGGCGCTGAAAGGAGGCTGAGCTGGGATGGGGAAGGGGAGGCTGGGCCCGGAGCTGAGCTGTGGGTCCGGCCCAGATGGGATTTGGGGGATTCTCTAGAGAGGGAGGGGGGCCCGAGGGGCAGGAACAGCAGCTGGACCAGACCCTGTGCTCACCCTACAGCCGCACTGGCCTTTCCCCCGTGCCAGCTTGTCCTGGTGTATTGGATCTCACGAGCTACAGGGTTCGCCTTCGCTTGCGGGCCTGGAGCAGGGTGTGGTGGGTTATGGTGCACTGTCTGAACAGGCCCCGTACCCCACCCCAGAGGTGGCTGTGTCTCAGCGCTGGGTGAGGGATCCCTGGATCACCAGCTGCCATGCAGCTCAGGCCGGGCTGGAAGCCGGCCCTGGGAGCAGGGCCATAAATCACCTCTGTGGGAAACAGCCTGAGCTCCGGATGGTGCCAGCTCGCGGCGGGAATTTCCTCTGCACTCTGCCCCGTTCGGCTCAATCCCCGGGCGGCCCACCTGGGCGGTTGCTGCGTGTCGGTGACGGGGTTCACCAGGGGACGGGGCTCTGGGCTCCCATTGCCTCAGGATCTCCTCCTTCCCCCCGAAAAACAGCACCCATGAACTGCCACTAGCTACCTGCAAGTGGGGTCTAGTGGTTAGAGCGGGGGGCTGGGAGCCAGGACTCCTGGGTTGTGTCCCCGGCTCTGGAAGGGGAGTGGGATGTAGTGGTTAGAGCAGGGGGCTGGGAGCCAGGACGCCTGGGTTCAATCCCCAGCTCTGGGAGGAGAGTGGGAGAAGGGGAGCTAGGACTCCTGGTTTCAGACAGTGATTCGCTGAATGGCCTTCAGCAAGTCCCTGCCCCCCTCTCTGTGCCTCAGTTTCCCCAATTGTGAAGCAGGGAGAGAACCACACTGATTGGCCTCACAGGGGTCAACTTGGCCATAGGTTTTCACTAGCAATGCTCCCGGTGCCCCCCTGTCAAAGCAGGTTGTGCTGTTCCCATTCACACGCGCTGTCGCCCGCCTCCCCCACGATCACACCCCCAGGATGTACACCCTGCCCCCGCCGCGCTCCCCTCTGTTGCCACAGCTCCGCTGGCAGGATGGGCATGATTTCTCAGCGTGTTGTGACCCATCCCGTTGCTATGGGGCTCAGCTGGTCCTGCCCACGGAAACCTCCCTGCCCCGGCTTATCACCCGCTTTATTTTAACAGCTTCTTCCTCCGTTTGTCTTGGCCCTGCTGGGGGATTTCAGATCCTGCCCTGCTCCCAGAAACAGCACGTGCCAGAGACCTGGCCTGAACGGAACTGCCCCGTTGGGCATTTCCTGGGTCCAGTCCCAGGGCCGGCTGCAACGCCTGCTTGTGGCGACACACAGCTGCACAAGCAACCCTACAACAACAGACCAGTGTAGCGGTGCAGGATTCACAAGTGACCCTACAATAACAAGCCAGTGTGATCAACCCGCGCCGCCTCCCAGCGCCCCGACGGCCACGACCCGGCCCGCGCCGCCTCCCAGCGCCCCGACGGCCACGACCCGGCCCGCGCCGCCTCCCAGCGCCCCTACAATAACACTGCAGCCTGCATGCTAGAGGGAGATGGGTTTTGTTTGGGACGCACAGCTGGGCCTGTCCCAGCGGGTTGTTTGCACCCAGGAATGGGCTGACCACGGGAGAGCTGGGAGCAGCCGAGGGCGCCCTGAACTCAGCAGGGTGTTTACCGAGCCGCCACACGCCAGGGTCGGGCTGGATTCCCTGCATAGCTCAGGGCGCCGCCCGCACGGAGCTCCCTCCGGCTCCAAAGGGTGCCAGGTGGGCCGCTGGGCAAGGGAGCCCCTGGCAGCTGGGTGAACCCCTCCTGGAATGCAGCCCCTGCCCCACACAGGTCCTGGGAGCCCCTAGCCACTTGCCAGCGATGAATTCAGAGGGGAGGAATCCCAACCAGGAATTCGGACACGTCAGTGGAAAAGCACATCCACCCCCACACACACACTCTACATTCCTCCAGGCAGGGTACAGCCAGGCCGGGGACCCCCCTAGCTTATGGCAGGAACGGCACATTCCTGCATGGGCCAGGGGTCACTGGGAGGGCTGGTGCTCAGTGCCCCTGAAATCGGGCTGCCAGGAGCCTCACGGTGCTTGTTAAGGATGCCTGCTCCCTGCCACTGAAATGCAGCCACCTCGGGGGTGGAATGCAGCAACTGCTAAACATCAGCATTGCACTAGGGCAGGGGTAGGCAACCTATGGCACGCGTGCCAAAGGCGACACGTGCGCTGATTTTCAGTGGCACTCACACTGCCCGGGTCCTGGCCACCGGTCCGGGGGGCTCTGCATTTTAATTTAATTTGAAATGAAGCTTCTTAAACATTTAAAAAACCTTATTGACTTTGCATACAACAATCGTTGAGTTCTATATTATAGAGACTGTCTTTGTTAAAATGTCTGACTGGCACGCGAAACCTTAAATCAGAGTGAATAAATGAAGACTCGGCACACCCCTTCTGAAAGGCTGCCGACCCCTGCACTAGGGTTTACAATAATAATCAAAGCATGGTCTTATGGTCCAAAACCAGGACTCCTGGGTTCTCTCCCCAGCTCTGGGAAGGGAGTGGGGTCTAGTGGTTAGAGCAGGGAGGGCTGGGAGCCAGGACTCCTGGGTTCTCTCCCAGCTCTGGGAGGGGAGTGGGGTCTAGTGGTTAGAGCAGGAAGGGCTGGGAGCCAGGACTCCTGGGTTCTATCCCCAGCTCTGGGAGGGGAGTGGGGTCTAGTGGTTAGAGCTGGGAGGCTGGGAGCCAGGACTCCTGGGTTCTGTCCCCAGCTGCCCTGGGGGAGCCACTGCCCCTCAGTTTCCCTGGGAACTAATGGCCCGCTCACCCGGCGCGGGTGGCCCTGTGGAGGCAGGTTATCCAGTGTTGGTTTTCTCAGGGCCTTCCTCCCGCGGCTGCTCCCTGCCCTGCAGGGCCAGAGGCCTGGACGTCCCTTTGTTGGCTCCTCTGTGCCTCATGCTCACTGGCAGGCATCCCAGCACGGGAACCGCCAGCCCCTGCTCAGCTGACGGGGATCCAGCCCCGGCTGGGAGGTTACGCTCCGGGGCCCGGCCAGATCCCATGGCAGAGTGAGGTCATCGGCCTCCTTCAGTTTGCACACCCAGCTTCATTTGGATACAGGATTCGCCCTCACTTCCTGCCCCGAATGGCTGGCTGGCATGGCTGAATCATAAACGGGCCCCCTGCCCCACCCCAGAGGTGGCTGCACCTCAGCACTAGGCGAGGGGTCCCTGTATAATCAGCCCTCGCGTTCCACCCCAGAGGTGGCTGCAGCTTAGCCCCGGCTGATCTGCGCACCAACCCCTCTCCACACAGCACCGCCCCCCAGGTCCCCAAAGGCAGTTCCCTGCAGGATCCCTCTCGCTCCACTGATCCAGCTCACGAACGAGCTGCGTGCCTGGGGGCTACTGATTGCACCGGATTCTGGCCCTGGCCCATTTCATTCCCACTCAGTGCCCCCCGTTGTAACGGAGTCATTCCCGCGCCGGCGGAACGTTTCCGCCCAGGAATGATTTTGTAACCAGGCGGGCGGAGTGAGGGGTAAAGGAACAAGAGAGAGAAAATGTCCCCTACGTTTCCCCACTCCCCTCTGCTGGCCTGGACTGCTGAGCTGACAGCGCCGTGGGGCCGTGACTGGCTCTCGCTCTGGGTCTGGCTGGGGCAGAAAGAGACGTCCAGAGCTGGATGGCAGGGGGCTGCAAGCTGGGATTGAGGGGCCCTGGCGGAGCTGGGGGGAGCCCAGGGCTGGGCTAGCAGGGGCTGCAGGTCGGGAGTGAGGGGCACCGGCAGAGCTGTGGCGGGGGGAGCCCAGGGCTGGGCTAGCAGGGGCTGCAGGTCGGGAGTGAGGGGCACCGGCGGAGCTGGGGGGACCCAGGGCTGGGCTGGCAGGGGCTGCGGGTCAGGAGTGAGGGGCCCCGGCGGAGCTGGGGGGAGGGCAGGGCAGGGCTGGGTGGAGCAGGGGGCTGCGGGTCAGGAGTGAGGGGCCCCGGCGGAACTGGGGGGAGGGCAGGGCTGTGTGGAGCAGGGGGCTGCAGGTCGGGAGTGAGGGGTCCCGCGGAGCTGGGGGAGCAGGTATCTGTGTAACTCAGAGCCCCCTGCTCCATTCCCTCCTTTGCCATCTGTCTATGGCGCTCGCCCGGCAGCATGGGCAGCCCTGGGATAACGCCCCCCCCGCCCCCCCAAGCTGCTTCCTGTTTGGAATGAGCCCGGCTGCTTTGTTTCCCGCGGAGTCGGGCTCCGGGACTGAGTCAATATTTCCCGGCCGGCTGGAGCCGGGGGGCAGGGAACCGAGGGGCTCGGCTGCAGCCCCGCGCCAAGACCACGCCCGGTCGGCCGCATGGCAGGGCCAAGGGCAGAGCAGAGATGAAGCCTGAGATTTATTTGTCTGATGGCTCATGCTCCCCTCAACACCCTTTGGGAACCCAGGAATCCTGGCCCCAGCCCCCCACCAAAGCCAGTGTGGCAATACCCTCTGCCCCTGCCCTTGGGCGGCTTCTTGCCTCCCGCCCCCATCATCACCCTACCTGGGGGGGGAGCGGGGCTCCATCGACCCGGGAGCCACCGGCCCAGTCACACCCAGCGTCTGGGGCAGAACCCACCCCTCACCCCCTCTGAGCTACCCCCAGGCTGGCATCGTACCTGCTAATGGGCAGCGGGGGCCCCGCTCAGCCCTGGTGCAAGGCACCCGCAAGGCAATTACTTGCACACACGCCCCGCCCCGCGGGCACACACACACATGCCCTTGTGGGCATACGCACACACGCCCAGCCACATGGGCACGGGCACACACACACCCCGCCCCGCCCCGCAGGCACACGCACACAAGCCCAATGCCCCACCACATGGACACACACGCACACGCCCTGCCATGTGGGCACCCATGCACATGCCCCATCATGTGGGCACACGCCCCATCATGTGGGCACACGCCCACACACACCCCATGGGCACACCCACACACACATACCCTGCCACACGGGCACACGTACCTCCACTGACATATGGACACACACAGATGCAAATGTGGGCGCCTGGGAACACACACACACACACACACACTGCGAGTGCCCCCCTCCCCGAGCCTGCGCCCAGACACAGGGCACACGTGCTGCCACGAGGGGCTACACACTGACATGCACAAACAGTTTGTTCAAGCAAATTACTACAACAACGGGTCGGTTCATCCTGCGACGATGACTCACGGTAAAAAAATGCCCCTGGCCCATGCCCAGGCCCAGCCCCTGTAGCAACAGGCCTCACAGCCAAGCGTGAGCTCGACCGGGCGTTCTCCAGGGAGGGGGTCTGGTGCCGGGGGTGCACAGAGACACACCCGTCCAAAGGGATACACCATGGCTCCCAGCCCCCCACCCACTACACCTCACTCCCCTCCCCGAGGTGGGGAGAGAACCCAGGAGTCCTGGCTCCCAACCCCCCACCCGCTACCCCACTAGACCCCACTCCCCTCCCAGAGCTGGGAGAGAACCCAGGAGTCCTGGCTCCCAGCCCCCCATCCACTCCCCCACTAGACCTCACTCCCCTCCCCGAGGTGGGGAGAGAACCCAGGAGTCCTGGCTCCCAACCCCCCACCCGCTACCCCACTAGACCCCACTCCCCTCCCAGAGCTGGGGAGAGAACCCAGGAGTCCTGGCTCCCAACCCCCCACCCGCTACCCCACTAGACCCCACTCCCCTCCCTGAGCTGGGGACAGAACCCAGGAGTCCTGACTCCCAGCCCCCCTGCTCTAACTACTAGACCCCACTCCCTTCCCTGAGCTGGGGAGAGAACCCAGGAGTCGTGACTTGACCTGCTGGGCTCCACAGCCCTTCAACCCACCCTAGCGATCAACATGCCCTGAACAAAGCCCCACACGGGGGAGGGTCGGGGTTACAGATGTGGCCAGATGAAGCCCCCGCCCCTTGCTCCATCCACACAGCACTGAGCCAGTGCAGTTTCCCCCCCCCCCCCAAGGGCTTACCCCGGCACACACGCTGCTTGGCTCCCGACAGGATCCCCGGGGTGTCGATGAGGCTGATACTCTCCAGGACTTGGTTGGGCAGCTGGGCGCACATGAACCTGGCAGGAGAGGGAGGCAGCGATGAGCAATGGCAGCATGAGAGTCAGGAGAGGGGCAGCTCGGTCTAGCAGCTCGGGCTGCGCATAGGGGGTAGATCAGGGCACGGCCGGAGCGCGCTGCACCAGGGCTATTCTCTGCCCCCCAGGGCCCATGGGGTGGATCAGGGGCGTGGCCGGAGCCCACATACGAGTTAGAGCAGCCCTGAGGTTGCTGTCGTTTACACTAAAGGCCAGGCAGCTCCCAGGATTCAGAGGGTTTAAAGCCACTTCCCCCGCACCCACCCCCCCCGCAGGTGCTGGGAGGGGTAACTGGAAATCACAGACCCCCCCGAGCCTTGGGCAGTCCCTGCCTTTCCCTGATCCTGGGCCCCTGGCAGTGTTGGGGAGCCAGGTCACCCCGCCCCCCCACAGAACAGCAGCCTTAGGGGAGCCCCATGCTGGCTGGAGAGGCTGGTGGCACTGGGATTTGGCCCCCTCCAGTCCCAGGGTGCAAGCAGACACCCCCTGGCCTCTCAGGCCTCACCTGTGCCAGCCTGGGGCCGCCCTTCTTCCACCCCTCCCCCACACCCCCACCGTAGGGTGCCCGGTGCATCAGCTCATGCTGGAAAACGTCTTCTCCTTCCCGCTGTCTTCCCGCTGCACCCCGGGGGCACGGTGGCCCCGGGCACGTGCCAGCGCTTGGGCGGAGGCTGGACGGGGGCGAAGGGGAGAGAGGCCCCAGTGGGGAAAGGTGGGGAGGGCTGGGAGGAAAGGGTGGGGAAGAAGGAATGAAGGATGGAGCCAGACGCAGGCTGGGGGATCTGGGAAGAGGAGAGCGAGCCAGGGCAGGGGCAGAGGATGGGGGGTGCTCATGGGGAGGAGCCGGTGTTTACAAACTCCTCCACGCTGGAGGAAGTCGGGCCGGTCCGATATAAACACGATGCTAAAAATAGCCCTGTCCGGGCCCAGCTGAGCCGGACGTGGGAGGGGGCTCCCAGCTCGGCTGTGGCTGATTCACAGCAGGGCTGAAGCTACAGGCCAGATGGGCTCCCGCGGCCTGCTCCAAAGCCCGGGGGCTAACGGGAGCCATTGCACTGACCTCACTGGGCTTTGGGTTGGGCTCCAGGGCCCATTGCCCTGGGAAAGCCGCCACAGTCCATGAAAAGAACCCAGGCGTCCTGGCCTGTTTGTCTAGAAAGGAGAGTGTTTCCAGAGTCAAAATTCATTTTATTCTACTAAGATCAGGGCCCTGTCGCGCCAGGCGCTGCCCAGACCTCAACTGAGATCGGGGCCCCCGTCGCGCCGGGCGCTGCCCAGACCCTAACCAAGATCAGGGCCCCGTCGTGCCGGGCGCTGCCCAGACCCCGGCCGAGATCAGAGCCCCGTCGTGCCGGGCGCTGCCCAGACCCCGGCCGAGATCAGGGCCCCCCATAGTGCCCGGCGCCGCCCAGACCCCGGCCGAGATCAGGGCCCCGTCGTGCCGGGAGCTGCCCAGACCCCGGCCAAGATCAGGGCCCGGTCGCACCGGGAGCTGCCCAGACCCCGGCCGAGATCAGGGCCCCATCGTGCCGGGAGTTGCCCAGACCCCGGCCGAGATCAGGGCCCCATTATGCCAGGCACTGCCCAGACACAGAGTGAGAGCCAGTGCCCCATAGACGTATTATCCCTATATTACAGACGGGGGAAACCGAGGCACAATGCGATTTCAAGCGAGTCTGTGACAGAGCCAGACACTGAACCCCCATCTCCTGGGTCCCAGCCTTTCCTTGAGGCCCCCCTCGCTCCGTCTTCCCCCCTCGCACCCCTCAGCTCAGCCCCGAGCAGAGCTTGCCCATCCCCGGGGACCTCCTGCCAGCCATCGTGAGACGGGCCTGTCCGCCCATGGCTCCCTGCTGCCAGCGCATCTGGAGCCGTGACGCCGTCTTTCCAGGCAGCCCGGGCCGGGGAGGGGACTGGGCCACAGGCCCTGCATTCTTGAGAGCCTGGCTCAGACCCAGCCCCCAGCCTGGCCCCCCCCCCCCCGCCACGGACCGGGGCTGGGTGGGAACAGGTGTCCTCTGCACTGCACGAGACCCCCCAGCCCAGCACCGGCTGGACCTCCATCACGGGGGGCTGCTGCTGTTTAAACCTCCCTCCCCACAGCTGCAGTCCCCCGGCCCCCCAGGTGTAGCCCCCTCCCCTGTCAAACCCAACAGCCCACGCTTCTCCCAAGGGGCTGGGCAGGGACATGCAGGGTGAACAGCTGTTTGCAATGGGCTCTGGTGGAGCAGGGCTGGGGCGGGAAGCCAAGGCAGGGCTGTGCCAGATGGGGCAAGGGATCTGCACTTTTCGGAGAAGGAGTGGGGTCTAGTGATTAAAGTGGGGGGGGGGGAACCAGGACTCCTGGGTTCTATCCTTGGCTCTGGGAGAGGAGTGGGGTCTAGTGGTTAGAGCAGGGGGGGCTGGGAGCCAGGATTCCTGGGTCCGATCCCTGGCTCTGTAGGACATAAGGCTCGAAGAGGAGAAACGACATGTGCAGGGTTGTGCAGAATCGGGGGAAGAGCCCAGGAGTCCTGACAACAAGCTCATGCTGCCTTGTTATCAGCCTGAACTGCTGCATGCTGCCGCTGAAGCGCTGCCATGTTCCACCCCAGAGGCAGCTGCACTTCGGTGCGTGTTGGGGGAGCAGCCCCATGCGATACTCTGTGACTCGTGAAAGGCTCGGTGAGAGAGGTTTACAAAGCAGGGCCAGTGGCTTAGCCACAAATTCAATCACTGACACCCCCAGCCCGGCTCCCTCAACGGCAGGGCAGGAAACAGCTCCCAGGCTAACGTGTGTGTGGTGTGTGTGTGTGTGTGTGTGAAGCTAAGAGAGGAGGGCTTGGACCTGACCCCCCTTCCCCCAGTCCCATGTCCCCCCCCCCCCCACTGGGTTGCACACAGATGCAGGGATGTATGCACACACAGACACACACACAGACACACACGAGTACACACAGACGTGCAAGAATGCATGCACACACACACACACAGGGTTGCACACAGATGCACACACACAAGTACACACACGCACAGGGATGCATGCACATACACTGACACACAGATGCACAAACACCGAGGAATGTATGCGCGCACACCCACACACACGCCCCACCCAGCCTTTCCGAAACACGCTTCAACAAAACCTAGCAGGGGAATTTGCCTGACACCGAGCTCAGCTCTCGCTCAGAGACTCTAGCTTGCCCCGGAGGCCCCGGGCATGAAGCAGGACTCCCCGGGCCGGGGCTCTGGCCTGGGCCACGCAGGAGGCCAGAGTGGACAGTCCTTCCTATCCTTATAATCTATGATGTGGTGAACATCCGGGGGGGGAGGGAGGGGGGAAAGAGATCTGTTCCCCTCTGTCCCCCCCAGTCTTGGAACAGCCGTCTCCCAAGGAAGGGCGGGAGCCCCATTGCAGGAGACATTTAATATCAGACTGCATCGAGCAGAGGGGACCATTCTGTCCCCTGGGGGTGGGGGTGACAGACTGGAGGGGCCGATCCCACCCCGGGGGGGTGGGGGGGAATAGACAGGAGGGGACACACTGTCCCTCTCCCCCCAGGATGCCCAGCGCAGAGGAGGGACAGGGCAGAGCCCCAGTGTGGAGACAGGCTGTAGGAACGATCCAAGGCTCCGCCCTGGGGCGAGACGGGATAGATCGGGGCTGGGGGAGGCGAGGAGCAGGAGCTGGGGACGGGAGGGGCTAGAGAAGGGGAATGGGCTGCCCCTGCTTGTCCCAAGGGCAAGGGGACGCCCATTGACTGAGTGGCAGCTGTTTAAACCAATGAAAGGAAATGCAGTTGGGCATTAGCCAGTGGAACTCCCTGCTACAAGCTGTGAGGCCAAGCGCTCAGGGACTCAGGCAAGGGTTGGGGATAATGAGAACGGTTATTAGACAGGCTGGGGTTTTGGTTTAAGAAGGGATATGAGTCCCCTTCCAAGGCTTGGGGCTCAGGGGAAAGCGTCCCCTCGTGGCCAGATTATCCCATAGTTCTTTGGGCTAGATGGACCCGCTGGTCATTCCTAGGACATGGCCCATTGCTGAAGCACAAGTGAGGGGAGGAGACTCTAATGGGCACATCAGACCAGATCAAAGGCCCATCAAGCCAGGCCTCCTGTCTGCGAGAGAGTAGGTCAAGCCAGACACTCCCGAGGAGCGTGAGGTACCGGCTGTGGCATCTCACCACATGGGGGAAATTCCTGACCCCTCCATGGGGCTGATCCGCTCACGCCCTGGAGCATGGCGATTAAATAGCCACAGGACCCAAGCTTGTTCAGCCTGGGCTGGCTCGGGTGTGGGCTAAAGACGAGGAAGAGGAGGCAGTTGTCGATGGTAAGGAAAGGGCCGTGGCACAGGGTCCCTGGAGGAAGGCACTGGAGAACTAGCGGCCCTCTGTTATGTCACAGTGAGTTAGCAGTGGCCGGGGAGCATTGTGGGAAGGCATTGGAGGACTAGTAGCAGCCCTAGATGGGCAGTGCTAGCCTGGGCCGAGTTAGCAGTGGCCAGGGAGCATTGTGGGAAGGTATTGGAGGACCAGCAGCCCTCGACTGTTGTGTGGCGGGCTAGCCTGGGCCGAGTTAAGTGTCTGTGGAGGGAAGCTCACTCAAGGGCGGCCCGGTTGTGCAGGCCACCACACAAGCGAGGGGGTTTTGTGCACATGCGGATGGGGGTTGAGTTCATGGGGACGTTGGCCACTGATGGCCAGCCCTTCGGGAGCAGGAGCCAGCGAGCGGGGGGCCAGCACTCACCGGTTGAGGAAGGTGTTCCCGAAGGGGTTGAGCTTGCGGAAGGGTTTCTTGGGGTCAACGATGAGGGCGTTGCCCGGGATGATCCCCTCGGTCTCGCCGTGCATGACCGCAATGAAGGAGTCAGTGGTGGGCTCGGGCCCGATGCGGCTGCCCGGGATGTCCTGCTCCAGCAAGTACTTGATGAAGGTGGTCTTCCCTGTGGAGTACTGCCCCACCACCAGCACCATGGGCTTGTTGTCAAAGTCGGCGTCCTCCAGGGCCGGCGAGTGGAAGTCATGAAAGCGGTAGAACTCCTCCACGGGCAGCAACTTCTTCTTGTAGAGGTTCTTCAGCCCCTCGGTGACCGTGTGGATCACCTCAGGAGTCTTCTTCTCGTTCTTCCTCATCCAGCTGAACATCTTCCCCTAGTCCTGCCGTACGCACCCGGGGAGAAACAGGGCAACGGGAACTCCTTGGGAGATCGATAGATCCTAATCAATAGAGCTTTCTGAGATCAATAGCTCGGAGTTGATAGCTCTTTCCGAGATCAATAGATCTGAGAGTCAATAGTTCAACCGATCCGATAAAGAGATCAATTAATCCAAGCTGAAAACCCCGTCGAAAAGCAGGAAGAGACACAGACTTTTGGAGATCAGCAGATGTGAAGTTGATCGATCTTGAAATTGCTAGATCTCTGGGAGATCAGTCAGTCCCAATGGAAAGCTCTTGAAGACGGGAGACTGACAGATCTGAAACCAATAGACCTCTTGGGAATCAGCAGATCTCTGATCAGCAGATCCAAATGGATAGATTTTTTTGTGGGGAGACGGGTGGATCTCTTGGGTGATCTCCAGACCTGGATTTGGTAATCAGATGAAATTTAAAGGCACGGCGTTGCGTATGCTGCTTGATTTAAAGAAACCCAAGCAGAATCACTCCTCAACCAGGATCATAGGTTTGGCACGGTGGAGGGGGGGGGGGGTTCTTCTGATGCCACTTGGGAAGGAACTTGTGCTCCCCTTTCCCCCCTCAAAACAAAAAAAGTTACGTAGCCCGGAGAAAGCCAACACCAGGAGCTAGTGGTGCAATCTCAGCAGGGATCAGAGCTGCTAATGGCGCTTTGCAGAGAAAAATTCCTTCTCTGACCCATGCAATTTTTTTTTTCCCTAAAGGAGGAAAAAAAATCTTTCAGTGAACTTGCAGAAGGTCCTGCAGAACATCTGAGGAGGGGCTGGGAGGCTGCCTAAGGGAAAAGGAGTTGCCAGATGACACAAGGCAGACAGCGGAATATATTAACATAAATTAACAGGGGGGTTGTGGGGGGAACTTGAGAACAAATATTGTGTGTGGGGGGGAGGCATAGGAACAGCCTCCTACTGAAGGCAGGAATGTGGGCTGGACAGGCAGCCTGTGGTGCCACCAAGCGGGGGACTGATGCATGTGCGGTCAGAAGGAAAAGGAGGAACCAGATGCAGCCTTGGCAGTCACCCTTTGCACAGGAAAGGTCATCTGGACTCACAGCAGGGGATCAGTTACCGCCCCCTCCCAGAGCCCCATTGTGGACATGGCCTGTGCAGAATTCAAGGGGCCTGTGGCCAACTCTCATGATTTTGTCACGAGTCTCGTGATAATTATCAGAGGGGAGCCGTGTTCGGTGTCCACACAAACCACCAGGAATCCGCTGGCACCTTAAAGACTAACCGATTGATTTGGGCATAAGCTTTCGTGGGTAAAAAACCCATTTCTTCAGATGCATGGAGTGAGAATTCCAGACGCAGGCATTCTATCCTGGCACATGAAGAGAAGGGAATTACCTCACAAGTGGAGAACCAGTGCTGGCAAGGCCAATTCAGTCAGGGTGGATGTGGTCCACTCCCAGTAATTGACGAGGAGGTGTCAATTCCAAGAGAGGGAAAATTGCTTTTGTAGTGAGAGCCAGCCACTCCCAGTCCCTATTTAAGCCCAAATTAATGGTGTTAAGTTTGCAAATGACTTTTAGTTCTGCAGTTTCTCTTTGAAGTCTGCTTTCGAAGTTTTTGTTATTGAAGGATGGCTACTTTTAGTGTGACAGATGCCATCATGTGCCAGCAATGCCCCTCTGCCATGTACATCGGCCAAACCAGACAGTCTCTACGTAAAAGAATAAACGGACACAAATCGGACATCGGGAATGGTACCATACAAAAGCCAGTAGGAGAACACTTCACTCTCCCTGGACACTCAAGAACCGATTTACAAGTAGCCATCCTTCAGCTCTCTGGGCCAGAGACTGTCTTGCTGTCCTACATTTGTTCAGCATGTAGCGCAATGAAGTCCTGGCCCCAGGTGCTACCCTAATACAAATAATAAGGAAAAACTAAAGCCTCATTAAACCTGGCTGTAAATCCCATGCAGACAAGAGGCATCCAACAATAACACCTCACTCTTCTATAGTGCCTTCCATCAGTCGATCTCCAAGTACTTTATGAAGAAGGTCAGTATGGTTGTCTCCATTTCACAGGTGGGGAAACTGAGGTTCAGAGTGGGCCTGTGACTCGCCCTCGGTTAGCAGGCCAGTGACAGAACCTACCTCCCCCGAGTCCCACTCCAGCGGTCTACTCACTGAGCCACGCTGTCACGGAATCACAGATCGTGCCCACTCTTGGCCCTGTGCGGGCTGTGGGGGGTGCCCCTTTTAGTGAGACAGCCCTTCTCGGGGGTCCACTCTCTCTCGAAGTCAGGCCCCTCCACCTCCTGGATCCGCACCTCTCGGAGCCCTAGCACACCTGTTTCTCGCCGTGGGCCCCCTCGGGGAGTCCACTCGCCCTGGACCCCCCGGGCCTCCACCCCCAAAGGGGTTGATGCAACCCTGTTCTCTAGACCAGAGTGACTCTCAGCCAGCATGAAACAGGAGGGTTTATTGAGAGTTGAACACAGCACAGGAAACTCTCCAGGCCTCAGGCCTGGCCTCCCTCAGCCCAGCACATCCCAGGCTCTCTGCATCCAGGTGGGCTCTGCCTGCTCCCCCTCTCCAGCCCCCCTGCTCCCAGCTGGGCATCTGAGATCCCCGGCCCCAGGCCCCGCCTCTGTCCATTGTCTTCTCTCCAGGTAAACAGGGTTGTAAACCGGGGCCTCCTCTCCTCGCTTCTGTCCTCTGGCTGGAACCGGCTGGTTAGGTCACTGGGTCCTCACTCTGCAGCCCATTGTCCTCCCACTGGCCAGAACCGGCTGCGTCTCCTCAGCTGGGCCTCCGGGTCACCAGGTCACCGGTCGCTGGGGTATCCATCCTCCCGGCCATCGGCTGGGTCCCCAAGTCCTCTCCCTGGTCCTCTGCAAAACACACTCCCTCTCCCCTCCCCTCATTAAACCAGTAACACCCAGGGAAACTGAGTCCCACCCCCTCCGCATGCAAACCATTGAAAACTCCACAGAAAACAAGAAAACCCCCCACTTCGTCACACACGCTGCTTCCCACACAGAGCTATGGGGTGGCCAACCATCCCCTATTAACGACTAAGCAAAGAAACCTGCTCACAACGTCCAATCGCAGGCGCTGAAAGCTCCCTGGCACTCCGGGACCATCGCACAGAGCTCGGCGGACGTTGTTTGGAGCAGACGGGGTGGCTGGCGAGCCGACAGAGGGGGTGTACGGAGACACCCGAGCAATTTATTTTTTGGGGCCTGGTTGTACATTTTCCATTAAGTCTCCCCCCTTCCCACCTCTGATGGTTGAGGTTTTGACCAAGTATCTTCGTGGGACGAGTCTGCTTCTCTCAGAACCACCTTGCGCCATCAAACTAGGACGGAAGGCAGAGTCCGGGAAGTAGTTGACAAAATCCAGGAAACGCGACTTTGCTAGTTCAGACACCTGTGGAGGAGGAGCAAAAAGAACCTGGTGAAGACCGCAAGGCAGGAAACGGTGGTAAGAAAGAGGAAAACCAAGGAAGCAGTTGCCTCCTTCTTGCAGCAGCCTCGTCAGGGAGGCGCAAAGCCCTCAGACCATGTCAAATCTGCTCTGAGGGCAGTCGTCAGTCTTTGGCTGCAGCCACACATGGGATCCTTTAACAAGTCCCAGGTGTGAAGGCTGGCTCTGCGTTGAAACTGGCCCACTCAAAATCCGTTCACAAGGACCTGAGAGTGGCATGGCAAACCAAAGCTAGGTACACGCATGGCCGGGTCAGTTACGAGTCTGGTTTCTGACGTCAGCTGTAGAGCATTCTTCGTGCCTCAAGAAATCTGGGCTGGACAAATGGGCCCACAACGGGCCCCCTGATGACAAACACGCTCTTGGGTTGTTAAAGAGAACTGTTTACAGGGGTAGGCTTGGGTTTGTCCTGATCTTCTCAAACATGTAGAGGAGTGATTTTCTTAACATGGGGAGCAGCGGTACTGGTGTGGGGTGAATCGTCCCGGTTATGATGCACATGGTTGAGCGCAGTTGTGGGTCGACTAATGTGACATGAGACAACTGGAAAAGAAGCAATAGATAGATCACCTTGGAGTGATGAAGGTGGTTGGATGCTTGCACAACGACCCGACCTCAGAAGATGCAATCAAGGGAAGAAGAATTCTTCTTTTAGCAAAAACAGATGCTTGCTGTCAAAATTTTCATTTGGTCAACCTCAAATTAATTTTCTGTTGGGGAAAACCTTTTTATGGAAAGTTGTTGTCCAGCCCTATTAATAATAATACTTCATTTTCCACCCAAAACCTGAAAGTTTTCAGACAAAAAGGCAAAATTTTCCACAGGGGTAGAAAAAAAAATTCCAACCAGATCTAATTTTTAAATATCTGAAACTAGCGTCTCAGCAACGTCTGGAGCAAATGGTCTCTCTAAGGATTCATGGGTTGCAAGGCGAGGAGGGACCACTGTGATCTAGTCTGACCTCTGTATCACACATGCCAGAGAACTGCCCTGAAATGATTCCCAGAGCCGAGCTTTTAGAAAAACAGCCCATCTTGATTTTAAAATGGTCAGTGATGGAGAATCCACCATGACCCTTGGTCAATTGTTCCAATGGTTAATGACTCTCACCGTTAAAAATTCCCACCTTATTTACGGTCTGAGTTTGTCTAGCTTCAACTTCAGGTTCGACCTTCCTCCGCTGGACTGTAGAGCCCGTTACTGAATATTTGTTCCCCATGTAGGTACTTATAGACTGTGATCAAGTCACCCCTGAGCCTTCTCTTGGTTAAATTAGACTCAAGGAGCTCAATCCATTTATCACTCCAAGGCAGGTTTTCTCCTTCTTTCATCGTTCTCTTGTGACCCCTCTCCGATTTGTCAACATCCTTCTTGTGTTGTGGGCAAGATCCCAGCAGTGGTCACACCAGGGCCAAATACAGAGGGAAAAGAACCTCTCTGCTCCTACTCGAGATTCCCCTGTTGATGCATCATCTCAGGCTGGCGTTTCCCCTTATGGCCCCAGTGTCACATCGGGAGCTCATGTTCGGCTGGTTCTCCACCAAATCTCTGTCAGAGTCACTGCTTCCCAGGATAGCGTCCCCCTCACCCTGTACGCACGGCCTGCATTCTTTGTTCCTAGATGTATCCATTGACATGCAGCTGTATTAAAACACTGCAGGAATCGCAGGGGTCAGGAAACGAATCCAGTTCTACCCACAAATGAAAATGCAGCATTTTAACAAGGGCTTTCCACAGTGCCTCCTCCGTGAGGCCAATAGCCACTATTGGAGTTGTACCCCTGGAACTGAACCAGCGACTTCCAGAGCTAAAGCTTAGTATCATAGAATCACAGAAGATTAAGGTTGGAAGAGACCTCAGGAGGTATCTAGTCCAGCCCCTTGCTCAAAACAGGACCAATCCCAACTAAATCATTCCAGCCAGGGCTTCGTTAAGCCGGGCCTTAAAAACCTCTAAGGAAGGAGATTCCACCACCTCCTTAGGGAACCCATTCCAGTGCTTCACCACCCTCCTAGTGAAATAGTGTTTCCTAATATCCAACCTAGAACCCCCCCACTGCAACTTGAGACCATTACTCCTTGTTCTGTCGTCTGCCACCACTGAGAACAGCCTAGCTCCATCCTCTTTGGAACCCCCTTTCAGGTAGTTGAAAGCAGCTATCAAACCCCCCTCATTCTTCTCTTCTGCAGACTAAATAACCCCAGTTCCCTCAGCCTCTCCTTGTAAGTCATGTGCCTCAGCCTCCTAATCATTTTCGTTGCCCTCTGTTGGACTCTCTCCAATTTGTCCACATCCCTTCTGTAGTGGGGGGACCAAAACTGGATGCAATAATCCAGATGTGGCCTCACCAGTGTCGAATAGAGGGGAATAATCACTTCCCTCGATCTGCTGGCAATGCTCCTACTAATGCAGCCCAATATGCTGTTGGCCTTCTTGGCCACAAGGGCCCACTGCTGACTCATATCCGGCTTCTCGTCCACTGTAACCCCCAGGTCCTTTTCTGCAGAACTGCTGCTTAGCCAGTCGGTCCCCAGCCTGTAGCAGTGCATGGGATTCTTCCGTCCTAATTGCAGGACTCTGCACTTGTCCTTGTTGAACCTCATCAGATTTCTTTTGGCCCAATGCTCCAATTTGTCTAGGTCACTCTGGACGCCTACTCTCCAGCGTATATACCTCTCCCCCCCCAGTTTAGTGTCATCTGCGAACTTGCTGAGGGTGCAATTCATCCCATCATCCAGATCATTAATGAAGATGTTGAACAAAACCGGACCCAGGACCGACCCCTGGGGAACTCCTCTTGATACCGGCTGCCAACTAGACATCGAGCCGTTGATCACTACCCATTGAGCCCGACGATCTAGCCAGCTTTCTATCCACCTTATAGTCCATTCATCCAGCCCATACTTCTTTAACTTGCTGGCAAGAATACTGTGGGAGACCGTATCAAAAGCTTTGCTAAAGTCAAGATATATCATGTCCACCACTTTCCCCATATCCACAGAGCCCGTTATCTCATCAGAGAAGGCAATCAGTTGGTCAGGCACGACTTGCCCTGGGTGAATCCATGTTGCCAGTCCTGATCACCTTCCTCTCCTCCAAGTGCTTCAAAATGGATTCCTTGAGGACCTGCTCCATGATTTTTCCAGGGACTGAAGTGAGGCTGACCGGTCTGTAGGTCCCCAGGTTCTCTTTCTTCCCTTTTTTAAAGATGGGCATTATATTTGCCTTCTTTCCAATTGTCGGAGATCTCCCCCGATCGCCATGAATTTTCAAAGATAACGGCCAGTGGCTCTGCAGGGTTGCCGTAGCCTGATGAGCCAGCAGAAGGTGCTGTAGCCGAGTTGGACTGGGGTCACAGAAGCTATTGCTGCCGATGCCCCTCAGTCCCGACCCGCAGCCCCTCTGCTATCCCAGCCTGGGATCCCCCCTACACAGCTCGGCCGATGCCCCTCACTCCCGACCCGCAGCCCCTCTGCTATCCCAGCCTGGGATCCCCCCTACACAGCTCGGCCGATGCCCCTCACTCCCGACCCGCAGCCCCTCTGCTATCCCAGCCTGGGATCCCCCCTACACAGCTCGGCCGATGCCCCTCACTCCCGACCCGCAGCCCCTCTGCTATCCCAGCCTGGGATCCCCCCTACACAGCTCGGCCAATGCCCCTCACTCCCGACCCGCAGCCCCTCTGCTATCCCAGCCTGGGATCCCCCCTACACAGCTCGACCGATGCCCCTCAGTCCCGACCCACAGCCCCTCTGCTATCCCAGCCTGGGATCCCCCCTACACAGCTCGGCCGATGCCCCTCACTCCCGACCCGCAGCCCCTCTGCTATCCCAGCCTGGGATCCCTCCACCACACACGGCTCGGCCAATGCCCCTCAGTCCCGACCCGCAGCCCCCCAGTGGCTGCTGCTAAGGAGGTGTCTCCCTGAGCTGCGTTCTGGGGGGGGCTGTGTAACGATGCGATTCTGGCGGGACCCAGCGGAGAGTGCCAATTCAGGACTAATTGCTAAAACAGGGCAGTTACAGCCCAAGGCTGGGGTTTTTCCACCTCTAAGGCAAACCAAACCAGCCAAAGAGGACTTTGGTCTCATCCCACTGGCTAACCACAAGTCACACAAGCAATTCCCTTAGACACTCCAGTTTCCCAGTATCACCACCAGTGCCACTCGTTATGGGGACAAATGGTTATGAAAACCAATACCCCAGTAAAAGAAAAAAAAGGTTCTTCTGATCCCAAAGGACCAAGCCCCAGACCCGGGTCAATATACAAATCAGATCTTACCCACAAATCACGCTGTTGCCAATCCTTTAGAATCTAAAATCTAAAGGTTTATTCGTAAAAGGAAAAAGATAGAGATGAGAGTTAGAATTGGTTACATGGAATCAATTACATACACTGATGGCAAAGTTCTTGGTTTAGGCTTGTAGCAATGATGGAATAAACTGCAGGTTCAAATTAAGTCTCTGGAACATCCCCAGCTGGGATGGGTCCTCAGTCCTTTGTTCAGAGCTTCCGTTTGCAGCAAAGTCCCTCCAGAGGTATGAAGCAGGACTGAAGACAAGCTGGAAACGAGGCATCAGCCTTTTATAGTCTTTTCCAGATGTAAGAACCCCTCTTTGTTCTTACTGTGGAAAATTACAGCAAAATGGAGTCTGGAGTCACATGGGCCAGTCCCTGCATACTTTGCTGAGTCACAAGGCAGATTTGCCTTCTCTCAATGGGTCAATTGTGTAGCTGATGGTCCTTAATGGGCCATCAAGCAGGCTAGGCAGAGCTAACACCAACTTGTCTGGGATGTCACCCAGCAGCATAGCATAAGTTTGAAATACAGACAGTGTAGAGCCAATATTCACAACTTCAACTACAAAATTGGTACACACATATAGACAGCATAATCATAACCAGCAAACCAGAATTTTGTCTTAGACACCTCATTTGACCCCCTTTATACAAGATTTGGTGCCACTACTGGACTTTGGTTGCAACCATGTTCTATAGGGTCCCAGATTATATCAATAACGTCACAGGCTGTGATGGGTGATTTAGACCGAGAGCTCTCTGAGGCACAACCTGTGTCCTGCTTTGTGCTTGTCCAGCAGCTGGCACCACGGGGGCCTGGTCTCCCTTGGTCGCTAGGCGATGGATCGCGATATCTGAGCATGTGGGGGTCGGCCAGGACCCCTGGGCACCCCCCGAGGGGACGGGAAACTACACAGAACAAAGCAAACTGGGTTTCAGCTCCGGTGACCACGGTTCTAGACCTGCAGGTCCAGGAATCGGGTCGGATCCTTCACCATAGCGGGGAGCCCCCTCCCAGCCTCCCGCCAGTGCAGCCCCGTGCGCGTCTGCAGCCAGGCCATGTAGCTAGTGAGGGACCTCGGTTATTTCCTCCATCCAAGGGGGTCGAGGCCGGGAGGGACCAGCAGCTCCCGTCTAGCGCAGGCCGCCCAGGTGCACTTGGTTCCCAAGCACTTGTGCTGTGTAGCGAGCACAGGCAAAGCAAACCCAGAGGGCGTCAGCGTCACCCAGTCTGCTCCAGCGCAGGGCAGAGCAGGTACAGGCCAAAGGTCCTGGCTGGGACGACGACTCCTTCACACGAGCCTGATAACACACTGGTTTATGATCGCTAGAGTAGCAAAGGTACCTATCTCACCAGATATATCCCAGATAAGAAATTAACCCTTTTATATCTTGGGCCAAAACGTACAGAGTGAGTGAGGGCGTGTGTCTTTTCATTTACTTCAGTGGGCTTTGGAGGGGGTGGGGCTGAGGGCCAGGACTCCTGGGTTCTATGCCTGGGTCTGAGAGGGGAATGATGTCTAGTAGGTTGGGGGCGTTAGGAGCCAGGACTCCTGGGTTCTATTCCTAGCTCTGGGTTGGGCGTGAGACTGATTTCACTGGGATTTGGGGGCACTCAGCTCCCACAGAACAGTGGGCACGGGCACCGCGCAGCGCCAAGATACGGACCAAAGAGCCTTACTTTAGGCAACCGGCTCTGAACACTTTGGCCCATTTGCACGTTGCCAGCAGATGGGGAAAGTGAGGTCCAGAGAGGAGAGGTGTCAACGGAACCCAGGAGTCCTGCGCTTCTGCTCGCCACTGCTGTAACCACTAGTCCATCCTTCCCTCCTCTCCACCACTCAACACCCAAATCAACAGTTAAATAGGATGTGGGAGGTCTCGTGACAGCCCATCTCGCCCGGGCAGGATGGGACCAACCCCCAGCCCCGCAAAGAGTTAACAGCAGCCAAACTGCGCAGGGACTCAGATCAATAACCAGCTCCCTCCAGCTTTGTTTTATGTGGGGCAGAACCCGGTTGTTGACAAAGGCTGAGAAACATTGGCCCAGGCCTCGGGTTTCACTAGGACACGCCCGTGCGACGGCACAGGTGCCTGATGCAGTGCGGTGCTGCCGCAGCTCAGCATGGCTTCCCACGGGATCACTGTCCGTCTCCTCGGCGACCCGAGCTCGGAGCCCGCCCAGGCCGTCCCGCACTCAGGGCAGGGGTACCAGGAGCTCAAGCGGCAATGCCTGGAGCAGCGCTGCCTCTTCACCGACCCGTTCTTCGACGCCGTCCCCAGCTCACTTGGATACTGGCAACTCGGACTTGGGTCCGAGAATATTAAGGGGCTGGAATGGAAGAGGCCACAGGTAGGTCTGATGCTTTCGCAGCCAGTCACTGCTCCCTGCAGGCAGGGCTCCGGGGTCCTCCTGCCACTGGCTCCCTCCCCGAGGAGAGGCAAGATGCGAATTCCCACGAGTCTCCCGAGGACAGGAGGATGCCACGCTGCTGCCTCTGTGGGGAGGTCAGGAAGCAAAGGGAGCCAGGTGGAGTGGGTCTTTTTAGCACCTAGTCTCCCCGGCCAAGATCAGGCCCCATCGCGCCTGGCGCTGCCCAAACACAGACCGAGATCAGGGCCCCGTCATGCCGGGCGCCGCCCAGACCCCGACCGAGATCAGGGCCCCGTCGGGCCGGGCGCCGCCCAGACCCCGACCGAGATCAGGGCCCCGTCGGGCCGGGCGCCGCCCAGACCCCGGCCGAGATCAGGGCCCCGTCGGGCCGGGCGCCGCCCAGACCCCGACCGAGATCAGGGCCCCGTCGGGCCGGGTGTAGACTCACAAAGTGAGAGAGTCCCTGCATCTAATCTGAGGAAGCCTGGCCTTGTGGTTAAGACACTGGATGCAGAATCAGGTTAACCACCCCCAGCATGACCTTGGACAAGTTACTGCATCTCTCTGGGCCTCAGTTTCCCTAGTTCCAAAATGGACTTCTAGGAGCTAGTGTAATGAGTAACCACAGCGTCTCGTTCGTGGGGAATTGGGATGGCAGAGGAGTGGTTGCAGCAGCCCAGAGCACAAACAAAGCTGTCACTTAACAGGCCAAGAATGCAAGTCTCTAATTAAGAAGGCGACTCGTTTTCTTAGCCTGGAGTCCCCGTTGCAGCACAGGCAGCAGTGTCGCTTCCGGTTGTTTGCTTTAGGATTAGCCAAATGATAAGTGATTTGTTTCAGTAATCAGAAACCGGAGTCGGGCAGAGGTTAGGCTGTCTCCAGCGGCGAGCGCTGATCATGACCTTGCAGGAGCTCTGACGGCTTGAGGCAAGCTCTCACACCATTGTCACAGGGACCCCAGAGCTGACTTGAGTCCAAACCAGGGCTTGGGTTCCACGCAAGGTGTGCTAGCAACGATTTGGCCTGGGATGGTGGAAATCTTGCAAGCTCAGCTGCAAATAGGAAATTTCCCATCAGCTGGAATGGATGAAAGGTCCTGAGACCGGCCACACCCCATCTCTACCACGCCCCCACAACAGTGGCAGGTCGTTTGCTGCTGAGGCTACGGTTGCTAGTGAAGAATGCACTGTGCACAGAGGGTTAGGAACAGGGATCGCTAGCTTTCAGATGAGAACACAACATCTGTAGTGTTGCCCCTTCTTCTGGCACTAGTATCCCACTACTGACACCAGTGTTGCCCCGGTGCTGAATGGCCGCAGGTGTCTGGAGCCCGGCAGTTTGGCTTCCCCTTGAGGGAGAAATCACTGATGTGGAGCGTGTGTCTATTCTAGGTGTAACTTGCCTTACTCACACCCATGCCCCAGTCTTGATACGAGATGGTCAAACAGCATGCAGGGCAATACCTTGTCCTGGGAATCAGAGACCAACGCCAGTGCTCATGGAGCAACTCTGCCTCAGGAACTGACACTCAATAGTGTGAAAGGCAGAGAGCACACTAGCTGGCTACTCTCCCAGCTCCCTCTCTCCCCAAGTTGCCTCTCTGCAAAACCCTTGTGTAACCCCAAGCTAACAGCTACACAGCATGTCTGCATGAGACTCAAACCGTTGCTTGCACACTCAGAACTTGGAAGTCTACGTGTAACAGCGCCACCGGGTGACACCTGCCATCGCGGTATCAAAAATGACGAATCAACCATTCATTCCTCTCCTGCTGTATAATTTCCATGCTGGACTTTACTCCCCAAACCAGAAAGCTCCCGTCTCTATTCTGTCTTGCAGGAAATTTGCAGGTCCCCAAAGTTCATAGACGAGGACATGAGCCGGACTGATGTCAAACAGGGCAAGCTGGGTAAGCACCTTCTCCTCCCCTTCTGAGCGCCCTGCGCGTGGTTTCATCTGCCACCTTGAACGACGCGCAAACAGGTGGGCTGAAAACTTAGCCCCCCTGGCAGAGCCCTCACGCCACACGTGGGCAGTAGCTGCAGCCTCACAGCTGTGGTGCCTTTACTGTTGGCCTGGAGTGGCACACGGGGGACGCAGCGCTGCTAACCCCAGTACAGAGGTACATGTACATGAGAGAGAATTTCCCTGCAGTTTCCTCCCATCGCCAGGACCAACCTCATTGAATTAAACGCCATTCAATACGGTTTAGCATACGCATCTTAGGAGCTCATCGTATTCCAAATGCGAACGTTTGTGTTATTGCAACAGACTAATGCATTGCAAACCTTGGAAAGTGTTAAGAGCTTCCAGGGAACTGAACAAGGCTCCGTGGGATTCCTAGGCAGTCTGTGGTGCTGGGGAATTCACAGTGTAGGCAGGGGCTGTGACCCTGGGGTGAGGAGGGAGAGAGACATGGGTCTCCCCCCAAGAGAGGTGACGGCTGGGGAGCCGGGAGTGGGAGAGCGGGTGCCCTTGCTGGACTAGAGTGGGAATACAGGTACAGTTGCCCAGAGCGGTGACAGTGAGTCTGTCTCTGAGCCAATGCTACTGGTTTACTGTAGCTGTTAGCGCCAAAGGTCGTGGGTTCAAATGATCCCGTGCAACAGAACTGTTCAAATCGACTCACCTCTCCAACAGGCAACTGCTGGTTCCTGGCTGCAGCCGCGTCTCTCACTCTCTACCCACAGCTCATGCAGAGGGTGGTACCCACGGGGCAAAGCTTTGCACCGGAGGACTATGCTGGCATCTTCCATTTCCAGGTGGGTTGCCCAGCCTGCGGGACCAAAAGGGGGCTGGTCAGGGGAGCTGGCGGATGGCGGTAGCAGAGGGGCATTTCCCCACCTGGTGAGGGGGATGGCTCGGGCAGTTGCGGGGTGGTAGCCTAGGCTGTGGATTAGGAGTGAAAGGGAGTCTTTACGTCAGGGTTGGCACGTTGGGGGCCCCAGGGTGCCGATGCGTCAGGTGCTGTCCATCCACAACCAGGGCTGGCTCCAGGCACCAGTGCAGGAAGCAGGTGCTTGGGGTGGCCAGTGGGAAGGGGCGGCACGTCCGGGTCTTTGGCGGCAAATTGGCGGCGGGTCCCTAAGTCCCTCTCGGAGGGAAGGACCGGCCGCCGAATTGCCGCCGAAGAATGAAGCGGCGGCGGTAGAGCAGCCACCAAAGTGCTGCCGATCATGGCTTTTTTTTTTTCTCTCTCTCTCCTTCGTTGCTTGGGGCGGCAAAAAAGCTGGAGCTGGCCCTGTCCACAACGCAGAAAGACCGAACGGACGAAGAGTCCGATTGTCAGAAGCGAGAGGCACCCACGGCTCAGCCCTGGCTGCTTTCCGCACACCTCTTGCGCTCTGCTCCATGTCACTCCTTATGCTCTCATGGAAATCCCTCTCCCGGGATGTGCTGTTCACCTTCTCCTAACCCCTAGTCTCCATCCGCCCCGCCCCATTGTTTCCAATCTCCCCTAAGCAGCCAGGTTCATTCAGGTCAAGCTCACAAACCTGCGATGCTCCAAAAAACTGCCGTCCTCCCCCCCACCCAAAGCATCAATCTGGACTAAGCCAAAACCCCGGCTCTGAACAGCCTCAGACACACGGGGAATTTGGCTCTGTGAGCTTCATGGCACTGACCAGTGGGTACCGTTAACCCCGGCAGCGCTCTGTGCTGGAGACGTTCCAATAGGAGGGTGCTGCTGTGGGGGGCTGATCCCCGATTGAGGGCCTTGCCAAAAATTTTCCATCAAATACCCCAAAACCTGAAATATTTTGATTTAAAAAATGGCCACCATGGTGCCTTGTGGGAATTGTAGTTCCAGGGTCTCAAGAGCCTGTTCTCCAGTATGGCCAGGGCTCCCAGGTTTGGACTACATCTCCCAGGATGCATCACTGTCTTGCCTGTTGGAGGGTGTGTTCCATAGGCATCCCTGGCCATGGGGCATCATGGGAGATGTAGTCCAGCCAGAGGGATTGGCCCACAGAGGAGAATGGGAACACAAGGTGACCGAACTACAACTCCCATAAGGCACCATAGTGGCACCGTTGCATGGAAAGGCAGCTCCCCAGATCATAGGGGCGGGGGCCCCCTGGGTTGGACTGACAGAGTCTAGCCCCAATGGGTCCGGTAGCAGCATGCACTGTGCTAATGGGTTCTTACCCTCCAGTTCTGGCAGTACGGGCAGTGGGTGGATGTGGTGGTTGACGACCGGCTGCCAGTGAAGTACGGAAAACTGGTCTTCGTGAGCTCCTGCCAGAGCGATGAATTCTGGATGCCCCTGCTGGAGAAAGCCTATGCCAAGTGAGTTGGCTGATCCCTGTTCTACAGCCGGGTAGCTTTGCACCCAACTTTGCATTCCCATGGGGCAATGTAGCTGCTGGACAACAGAGAGCAACCCTTGGCCCTGATGTCACACTGGCTGACCAGAGAACTCAGAGAGCCAAGAAAAGGGGGAAGGGTCATTCTCTCAAGTTGACAGTGGGGGAAACTGAGGCACGGAGCCTGTCCAAATCCACAGAGTCATTGGCATAGGCCCCAGGAGTCCTGAGTCCCAACCCCCGCACTCTAATCCACCAGACCCCACTTTCCTCGTGTAGCTGGGCACAGAACCCAGGAGTCCTGCCTCCCAATCCTGCGTGCTCCCTTTCTCCTTCCCCTTCCCACTTGCTGCCCCATTTCAGGCTCAATGGCTCTTATGAGGCCATGAACGGCGGGTACATGAACGAGGCCTTTGTGGACTTCACGGGCGGGATCGGGGAAACCTACCAGCTCAAGATGCCCAATCCAGAGCTCTTCAAAATCATCCGCGCGGCCCTCAGGAAGAGGTCTCTGATGGGGGCACACATCAAGGTGAGCATGGGGAGAATCTCTCCTCTCAGCCGCTGATATAATAATAGGCCCTGGATGGAGCACCAGGAGCAGAACTTGAACCCAGGAGCTTAGGATCTTAATTTGCGAGTCCCAGCTCCTGGCATGTGTGAGGGCTGCACTTCTCCCCTCTGGTCCTGGCTTCTTGTAGTGGTGGCTGGGCCACACAGCTATTTAGGAACCTGCTACGATATTGGCTACCAGACCTACACAGACCCCGACTGAGATCAGGGCCCCATCGCACCGGGCGCCGCCCAGACCCCAACCTAGATCAGGGCCCCGTCGTGCCGGGCGCCGCCCAGACCCCGGCCGAGATCAGGGCCCCCCATAGCGCCGGGCGCCGCCCAGACCCCGGCCGAGATCAGGGCCCCCCATAGCGTCGGGCACCGCCCAGACCCCTGCCGAGATCAGGGCCCCCCATAGCGTCGGGCGCCACCCAGACCCCGGCCAAGATCAGGGCCTCCATAGCGCCGGGCGCCGCCCAGACCCCGGCCAAGATCAGGGCCTCCATAGCGCTAGGTTCTGTAACATGCAGAGTCCAAAGAGATGGCGTTCTACAGACAAGGCAACGGGCAGGCGGGGGAATGATCCCGCCCCCACAGCTGAGGTGCAGAAGTGGGAGTAACCCTGCGCTCTGAGGATCCCAGCGCACAGCCCTACCTCCCCAGCCCGTGCTGCTCGTGGTTTGGCACACATTGGGGGCACTGGGCGGGAGTGGGCGTAGCAGGCATGGCTAGGGTGACCAGACAGCAAGTGTGAAAAATCAGAACAGGGGGTGAGGGGTAATAGGAGCCTATATAAGAAAAAGACCCAATATCGGGACTGTCCCTATAAAATCGGGACATCTGGTCACCCTAGGCATAGCAAGAGGACCCCAGGTCTCTTAGCAGGGTGCCTTGGTGTAGCGTAGGTGAAGCCGGATTGTGGGGGTGTTTCTTCCCTCTCCCTTAGGTCACCCAGCAAGAGGACATGGAGGGACACACGGCAGAGGGGCTGGTGAAGGGACACGCCTACTCCATAACGGCTTTTCGCAAGGTGGGCCCGTAGCTACCTCTGCTTCCACTGGCTGAGGGAGCGCAGAGCGCCAGGCGGCGCTCGGGGATTCTGGGGGCAGACACCTAGCCGGGTTAGCTCTGTGACGTGTATCGCAGGAGGCCCCCAGCGCGATCAGAGCCCCATCGTGCCAGGCGCAGCACAGACAATCCCTGCCCCAAATGGGGATCCAGGGTAAACCAGGGAGCCGGCCACCCCCAGCCCGCAGCAGGCGACCAGGCGGCGCCAGGGGGAGATGTCCCTGGGGAGCACCTCGCCTGCATGTGGATTTGCACGTCCCATGACAGTGGTGAGAGCCAACGGGCTGGAGGGGGAGCTGGGCCCAGCCTGCAGGACACGACCTGCCGCTGCAGGGTGGGTTTGCTAACTGCCCCCGGTCAGGGCATCCCACCCCCACCCCCACGACAGGCTGTCAGGACTCAATCCCCTCCCCCCACCCCATATTGTCTCCCTCTGCTACCTTCTAGTTGCCCATTGCTGATCTAAATAGCCCATGAAAGGGTTATTATTCCCATTACGCAAATGGGGAAACCGAGGCCAGAGGAGCTCTATCCTTTGATAATTACCACACCACTGGAGCACCTGGGAGCCTGTCACAGACCAGAGCCCCACAGCGCTAGGCGCTGTACAAACAGAGTACAGAAGGACAGACTGGGGTACGGGTTACAGACAACACAAGAGTCGACAGGCAGACACAGACAGGGCCCAAGGAAACCACGAGCCAGGATTGGTCAGCGTGATGGGCCGGGCGGGGTCCCAGCAACCTTCCTGAACGGCGACCGCGTGCCACGATTCAAGCCCGTTTCCCCATGTGCCTTTGTACAGCTGGATCACAGGGGCAAGAAGCTAAAGCTACTGCGGCTCAGGAACCCCTGGGGAGAGGTGGAGTGGAACGGCCGGTGGAGCGACCAGTGAGTGCGGGGGAAAAAAAGAGGGGGGTGGATTTGAGGGGCAGAGTTTTAATGAGGAACCCGGCAATGTTCTGACGAGTGCTTTCAACGTACATCGCCCCCAGGCTGCGTTGCTTTATGGGTGAGCAGAGATTGCACCCAGGATCTCTGCACTGTGAAACACAAGCCTTCCCAGCCTGAGCTAACAGACCCAGTTCTGTTCGCTTAGGCTCCCATGCTCACCAGCTTGTCACCCCTCTGCAAACAGCAGCAGCATGCGGGGCGTCAGTTTCCCATTGGAAGAGAAATCAGGGACGTGGCATCAGGGAACGTTCTCAGTACAACTATTAAAGACATTAGACACGCCAGTCCTGGAGCAAGGCTGGTCCCACACGGCACTGAGGTGAGCCCCTCGTTCAGGGATCTCAGCCCCACCACGCAGATACCGGCTCCAGCCCCAAGAACTGACTCGAGTTAGGGAGATTAGGGTGGAGCGCAAACTCCCCGGCTGCTTGCCCGAAATGAAATTAACGACAAGGATTTCTTCAAAGACTGACCACTTGCTCGCACACGAAGAACTTGTAATGCTGTGTGAAACCTGGTGACTCCCCCATCACAACTACTTGCCTGGGGTGGGATTCTGCATTTCGAAGCACAAGTCTCAGCTGCCAGAGCTAAAGGACCTGAGCCAGTAACTCAGGGGCAGGAGCGGGGTCTATATGGCCCAGACACTGGATGGCAGAGTCCTGGGTAGCACATCTAACCTCCGCACCCTTCTCCTTCTCTCTGCTTAGCTCCTCGCTGTGGGCGGGGCTGGATCCCCAGCTCCAGAAGAGTCTACAAGTGAGAAAGGAAGACGGGGAATTCTGGTAAGAGACTCAGCCCCCACACAACAAAGGGGACTATTGGTGGGAGCTGATACTGGGTAGGGGTGGGAAAAGGCAGCATAGGGCATGTCAAATATGTTCCATGACAGGCGGCACTGTTTAGCATTACTATTATTACTACCGGTAGTATTATGGTAGTGCCTAGGCCTCCGACTGAGATCAGGGCCCCCGTTGTGCCAGACGCTGCACAGACCCCGACTGACATCCAGGCCCCCGTCGTGCCAGGTGCTGCACAGACTCCGACCGTGATCAGGTCCCCCCTTGTGCCAGGGGGTGCCTCAGAGTAGTTACAGTCCAAATGGAAAAAGGCTGGGAGGGGAAACTGAGGCACGGGGAGGGGAGGCGCCTGGCACAAGGTCACCCAGCAGGTCAGTGGCAGGGCTCCGGACTCTGGCGCCCTGACCTGCTAGATGGAATCAGCCCGCTCCTCCCCATGTGCTATTGAACAGTGATGTCGTAGAGACAAACTAGGTCATCCTGGGAGTCTCTACAAGTGTGGGGACAGGGTGGGGCCCAATCCCCAGTTGGTGTGTGAACTGGTGCCGCTCCATTGGAGTCGACAGGACTGAACTGATTTCTGCCAGCTGGGGAGTTGGGCCGCCGGACCTTGCTCAGAGCGAGGTGCTCCAGGGCTCCCTGACGGACCAGTCCTGGCCGTGTCTGCACCTCCCTGCTCTCTCCGTCTGTCTCAACGCACAGGATGCAAATGGACGACTTCCTGCGGTACTTTGACGCCCTGGAGATCTGCAGCCTGACTCCAGACTTGCTGGAAGAGGAGAAGGGGGTCGGCTGGAACGTTCACTCCTTCCAGGGGCGCTGGAGCACTGGCTATACCGCCGGCGGGTGCAGGAGCTCGGGCCTTCGAGGTAAAGGGCTCTGCCCGAAGGAGGGGCGGGGACATGGATTGAGGGGCAGCAGCAGATCCGGGGAGGACGTATGTGGTGGGGGGGCTGCCTGCTGGTGCACACAAGGGCCTTAGGGGCAGAACCTGGGATGGGGTTGGGGGGATCAATGACTAGGCAGGTCCACAGCCCCCCAGGCGGGGGGGAGCGGATGCAGCAGCAGTGGGGGCTGTTGCACGCTGAAGCGATTGCAGACATTCCTGGGGGTGGGGGAGGTTCTTTGGCCCCAGCCAACCCCCCCCCCCCCCACTCAAAAGCACAAAGGGGGAGGGCGACATGGCCCTGCGGGTGGAGTCTCCCCCTCTCGCCCCCCACCCCCTACGATGCTGAGACTGGCCCGGCCTCGCCCCCGCAGACGGCTTCTGGATGAACCCCCAGTACCACGTCCGCCTGCTGGAGGCGGATGAGGCCGACCTGCGGAAGCAGCGCCCGGACCCCAGCTGCACCCTGCTGGTCTCCCTGATGCAGAAGGACCGGCGCCAGGACAGGAAGAGGGGAAAGGACTTTCTGCCCATTGGCTTTGAGATCCTGAAGGTACGGGCTGACCCCGAGACGTGTAAGGGCCCCTCCCTCCCCGCCCTGGGGTAAGCCGGAGCCCCTCCCACTGAGCTCACTGGCCCAATACACCAAACCTTCTCTGTCCACCCAACGGCCTCCAGCTAGCTCCTTGCTGGGGTGTCCTTGCCCGCGGAGAGTGACGGCCCCAAGGGGGGGGGCAGCTGTTCTGCTACCCGCCCCTGGCCAAGGGGCTCGGGGCAATTGTCCCGCAGCGCTTGGGTTTGCAGTAAGAGCCAAGGGTGAGACCCTAGCCCCCTTAACGTCAGAGGCAAATAATCCCCCCAGAAGAGTCAACGCTGGGACTGTGGTCAGGGGCGAGGAAGGAGGTATTAGCAAGGGGGATTTTGGGTGCTGGGAAGGGGGACAGGTCAAAGAGGAGTGAGACGCCCCAACTGAGGTCAGGGCCCCCTCATGCTGGGCCCTGCCTGGAACCCCACCAAGATCAGGGTGCAAGTTGCGCCAGGCGCTGCGCAGATGTCGAGCGAGACGGCCCCTGCACAGGCAGAGGGAGGAGTGCTCTCCCCCATTTGACAGATAGGGAAGGGAGGCCCAGAGAGGTGCGAACTGATCCCCAGTCTCCGGCCTTCACCACAAGGCTGCTGCAGCCTCTTACCGCTTCCTTGAGAAACCCGGGGCAGGTCGGGGTGTGGCTGGAAGGGAGCTGCCTGCTCCACTCAGCTCTGGAGACCGGGAACGGAGCAGGTTCTGTGTCCCGCTGGGGACCCCGATACCCAACGCTCCTCGCGAGTGACGCTGTGGGGACGCGGTGTGAGCAGCCCCTCGGCAGAGACTGCCCTGTGTCCCAGCGCAGAGGGCAGACGAGCCCAGGGGAGGGAGGGAGGGGATGACCACAGAGACCACCAGGGTTCTTGCTCAGCCGCTCTCATTCCCCCTCTGCTCTGTTTTTCTCTTGCAGATGTCCAAGCAGGTAACTAGCGAGAGAGGTTGTGATTTCCGTCAGCCCTGGCTCTCAGTCCGTGGGCTGGACTTCCATCCCACCTTGCGGCCGGACGGCTGATTCGCAGTGGTTAAAACATGGAGATGCTGGAGGGGATGGCGCAGAGAGGAGCTTGGGCCATGTTGGGAACTGCAGAAAAGATCCATGAATGGGATCTAAAAGGAGTGAACAGGGCCAGATATCCGGGTGGCATAAATTGGTGTCGTTCCTTTGGTGTCAATGGGGCCAGATCGCCAGCCGGTGTAAACTGGTGTCACTCCATTGGCTTCCATGGAACTCAGCTGGTTTGCACTGGCGAGGAGGCCAGCAAACCCAGTGCCTCTGCACCAACTGACTACAATCCCATGTCACGGACCAGGGTCTACACTGACTGGCCCAGACCCTCCGAGTTATTTCAGCACCCGACTCCCACTGATTTCAGACCCGTCTCCCCGCAGTACCTGGAGCAGAAGAACGTGTCCCAGAGGAGGGCGCTGCTCCCGTCTCTCCGTGCCGTGTATTGGACCGCGCACGTGCCCATGAGGGATGTCTCCGGCCGCTACAGGCTGCCGCCGGGCGATTATCTCCTCATCCCCAGCACTGGCTACCCGATGGAGGAATCCAACTTCACCCTGCGCATCTTCACGGAGAAGGCAAACAAGTCCCTGTGAGTCCCAGCTTCCTGAAACCCGCGGGCCTTGCAAAGAGAACCGCGAACAGGGGTTTGCACGGTGCAGGGTTGGTGCATCCAGTTTAATAGTGCGTTGCACGTTGACACCCATCGACAGCATGGCTGAGGGGTTAAAGCAAGGGAGTGGGAGTCAGGACTGCGGGCGCCCTGCCCCAGATGTGTGGGGGGAGCAGTTAGGTTAAAGATGGGGGCTTATGACTCCTGGGTTCCATTCCCAGCTCTGGGAAGGGAATGGCGGCTAATGGTTAGGCTGGGAGTCAGGACTCCTGGGTTCTTTTCCTGGATCTCCAAGGGAATATTAGCTAGTGCTCAGAGCACGTGGGTCTGGGGGATTCAAGAGACCGGGATTCTTTTCCCAATTCTTCCCCCGTCTCCCAGTGTGACCTTGGGCAAGTCGTGGCCCTGCTCTGTGCCTCAGTTTCCCCAACCCTCCAATGAAGTTAAATACCTAGCTCACCAGAGGGTGTGCGTGATGTCTAGTCCATGTTATACAGCAGCCTGGTACCTCGAGGCGCTGCACGCATTTCCCATCTGCTGCCTGGTGATTCTTTCAACCCCTGCCACTTCAGAGTAGTCTCCTAACACTGGAGCTGGGAAAAGGATCAAACAGGGTGTGGGTGTGGGTGTGGTCCAGTGGGATAGCGCCCTCTATCGGGCAGCAGTGCAATGGCAGCAGCAAGTGGCATGGCACAGTTTAAGGCCCCAGTTCTGCAATGCATTTTAAGCATGTGCTTAGATCCATCCCTGTTTTGCAAAGCACATGCTTAACTTTAAGGATGTCTAAGTGCTCTCCCAGAGAGGGCTGGAACGCTGACTCTAAATGGCTAAACAAAAGGAAGATCCTCAAGAAGAGAGAGAAAGAAAAGGGTAAAGAAAACAACCCAATACTGGGAGGAAGGATAAGGAGACTCAGTTCCCGGGGCGGCCAAAGTCTTCCTCTGTACCATGGGCAAGTCATTCACAGCCTCACTTCCCCCGTCTGTGCAATGGGCAGAAAGGCATCTCCTGACCTCCCAGGCGGATGAGGATAACTACACTGAAGAGGGTGAAGCGTTCAGTTCTCCAGTAACAGAAGGCCATTGAAGTACCTCAGACAGACAGATACGGAGTGCCCATCTTAACAAGCTATTGTGCAATATTCTTGTGTCTTCCAGGGAAATCGGTGATGAAATCAGAGCAGACATGAGACCCCTTCAGGTAACGGCGTCTCGGCTAATTTACTCTGAACAGTCAGGCTTACCGGTGAAGCACGTTCCACCCAGCATCTCAATGTGCTTCCCAGGAATTTTCGACACCGTCCCCAACGCAGGGCTAAGTCCACCTGCTGGTGAAACACACCTAGCCGGGAAGCTGACGTAGGCCGTGGGGCTAACGATCGCAGTGTAGATGTTTGGGCGCAGGCTGGCGTCCAGCCCCTGAGACCCTGTGAAGGGGGAGGGTCCCAGAGCCTGGGCTCCATCCCGAGCTGGAACGTCTACACTAATTTTTAGCCCTGCAGTCCGAGCCTGAGTCAACTGATCTTGGCTCTGAGACACGGTGAGGCAGTGTAGACATACGGCTAAGGGCCAGAGAGCTGGGGCTGGCCAGTCCTGTTCTGAAGCAGCACCCCTTTAAGAACAGGGGTTTGGGCCTGGCAAAAGGGGGGTATCAGGCCGCAGCAAGGACTGGGGAAGAGTTGCAGGAGCAGGGAAGCGCTGGCAATGGAGACCCTGGTTCGCGGGAAGTTAGTGGTTGGATTTATGCTGAACTGTCCTCTCTTGGGGTTTGCTGAAGGTGTCAGTGCACCGAGACTCTGGGTGTGGTGTTGATTTTCTCCTAAGCTAGGGGGACAAGGCAGCAGCCTACAGTGCTCTTCAACCAAAATGTCCATGCACAGATGGGCCCCAAACTAACCAGCGGTGTGGATTACAAGGGATCTGGTTCCAGTTCATGTGTCAATAAGTCCCAAGTGGCTGTAAGGAAATGAGTGCGGATTTGTGCACTGACAACCTCTTTGCCCCCCATCTGCAGCAGGTTAGAAATGGAAAGGAGGAAAAACAGCCCTGGTATTTTCCCTCGCAGGGCCTAAAAACCTAGGAACCATCCGAAACTAAATGGAAAATTTGGGGCATGGTTTTTCCTCAGCATTTCATGCTGGGGGTCGCTTTCCTACCAGGTCTCACCCCAATGATCCCTCATTCCCTGGCCCCCACTAGCAGCACCCTCTTGCAGTGCAGGCGAAGATTCCACCGAGTTTCTTCACAGGTGAAAATATTTTAGGCAAAATGCCACAGGCAGCTGGCTTGAAAATGTGACCCTCTTTCCCCAGAGAATCCCCAACGAGAAGGAATTTGAACAAACCTTCCTGAGGCTTGCAGGACCGGTGAGTGGGGTGGGGAGGATCCCGGGTTTGACTGGGGCGGGTTATCGGGGTCTTTTTCTACAGAGCCGGGCTCTGGATTTCCCACGAACGCTTTGATTTGCTCTTGGGGCCAAGTTCTGACCTCAGATGAACTGAAGTGAACCCCTTGCAGGGGTTGCAAGGATGGAAAAGGCAACTGGCTATTCCCAATGTTCTCAAGCAGTCCAATGGTATCTGTCAGCCCCCCATTAACACAGTACCTGAGCACCCCATCCTCTTTCATGTAGATTAGGGTTGTTCAGCTTAGAAGAGAAACAGCTAAGTGTGTGTGTGTGTGTGGGGGGGGGAGATATGACAGAGGTCTAGACAATCATGACCGGTGTGGAAGCAGTGAACAGAGAAGTGTTATTTACCCTTTCCCGCAATACAAAAACCAGGGGTCACCCAGTGAAATGAACAGGCAGCAGGTTTAACACAAACAAAAGGAAGTACTTTTTCATGCAATGCACAATTAACCTGTGGAACTCATTGCCAGGGGATGTTGTGATGGCCAAAAGTATAACGGGGTTCAAAAAAGAACTGGATGAGTTCTTGGAGAACAGATCCACCAATGGCTATTAGCCAAGATGGTCAGGGACACAACCCCATGCTTGGGGCAATCCGAAACCTCTGACTGCTGGAAGCCAGAGGTGGATCATTCTATGATTGCCCAGTTCTGTACACTTCCCCATCAGCTCTGGTATGGGCCGCTGTCAGAGACAGGATACTGGGCAAGATAGACCCTAGTCTGATCCAGTGTGGCAGCTCTGATGTTCTTATCCTCCTACCACCCCCTGCGAGGTAGGGAAGTGTGATGATCCCTACTGCACAGTGGGGAAACTGAGGCACAGAGAAGCTAAGTGACTTGCCCAGGTTGACACAGGGCATCTGTGGCAAAGCAAGGAATTGAACCCCGTACCAGACTAGCTTGCTAACCCCTGGAGCATCCATCCTGCTCCTGGGAAACCCCATTTCAACCCACTCGCGTTGCTTGGTTGGCAGGACAAGCAGATCGACGCTGCCAAACTGCAGGATATCCTGAACAAGGTCACGGCAAAGCGTGAGTACCCCTGCGCAATCACCTCTACCCTTCTGTGACAATGCGGTTCTGGCGGAACCCAACTGAGAGTGCCAACTCAGGACAAATTGCTTAAACAGGGCAGTTGCAGCCCACTGGCTAACCGCAAGTCTCTCAAGCAATCTCCTTAGACACTCCAGTTTCCCAGTATAACCACCAGTGCCACTCATACGGGGACAAATGGTTATGAAAACCAGTACCCAAGTAACAGAAAAAGGTTCTCCTGATCCCAAAGGACCAAGCCCCAGACCCAGGTCAATATACAATTCAGATCTTACCCATAAATCACGCTGTTGCCAATCCTTTAGAATCTAAAATCTAAAGGTTTATTTATAAAAGGAAAAAGATAGAGATGAGAGTTAGAATTGGTTAAATGGAATCAATTACATACAGTAATGGCACAGTTCTTGGTTCAGGCTTGCAGCAGCGATGGAATAAACTGCAGGGTCAAATCAAATCTCTGGAATACATCCCCCGCTGGGATGGGTCCTCAGTCCTTTGTTCAGAGCTTCAGTTTGTAGCAAAGTCCCTCCAGAGGTAAGAAGCAGGATTGAAGACCAGATGGAGATGAGGCATCAGCCTTATATAGTCTTTCCCAGGTGTAAGAACACCTCTTTGTTCTTACTGTGGAAAATTACAGCAAGATGGAGTCTGGAGTCACATGGGCCAGCCCCTGCATACTTTGCTGAGTTACAAGGCGTATCTGCCTTCTCTCAATGGGTCCATTGTATAGCTGATGGTCCTTAATGGGCCATCAAGCAGGCTAGGCAGAGCTCATCTCAGCTTGTCTGGGATGTCACCCAGAAGCATAGCATAAGTTTGCCATACAGACAGTATAGAGCCAATATTCATAACTTCAACTACAACACTGATACACACATATAGACAGCATAATCATAACCAGTAAACCATAACCTTGTCCTAGACACCCCATTTGACCCCCTTTATACCAGATTTGGGTGCCACTACAGGACCTTGGTTGCAACAATGATCTATACGGTCCCAGTTTATGTCAGTAACGTCACACCCCCAACGCAAAATTGATGCAGGAAGGGATGACACAAACATCACTGACTGCATCCCAAGAGCTCCCCATCCTGGGTTCTGTCTCACTACAGCTAGTATTGGGTTAGAAGCCGTACCAGTGTATAACAGAAATGGTTTATCAAAATCATGTTCAACCACATGATTGAACCTCTTTACAAACTCAAGGTAAAACTTAGTTAGAACAATAGTGGATTGGATCTGCTCTGGCAGCATCGTTCCTGTATGTGCCATGTGATCTTGCCAAGAGCTAAAGAAAACAGCTACTTTATCCATACCAGCTCGGGCAAATGTTTGGAACCCAATTAACATCGAATAAATGCAGATATTAATGTTCTTCATAGTCCAGGAATCTTGGCATTTAGCCATGAAAGCAATATGGTAGTGTGCCTCAGTCTTCCTCTTCATACAGCACATTAGGTCTGGAATGTCTTTTCCCCTGTGAAAAGTTCCCATATTGTTTATAGGCATTACCTGTGAAACACCAGTGTAACAAGGCCTTTTAACATAACGTGTGTTCTCATGTATTCCTTTTAACACGTTCAAGGGATTCTCCAAAAGATTAGGCACATTGTACATTTTTACAGTTTGTGGCAATAGCAACACATTCATTACAAAATTTAACAATAACAACAAGTTCATTGCAAGTGTCCATCTACAATCATGTTTGTCATGCCACACCTTTGACTCAATACCATTGGAGTTTGGGCATTTTAGGGTTAACCTGTGGCTTCCCTTTGCAAAATTCAGTTTTCTCTTTCCTCCTTGTCCTGCAGAATCAAACCCTGATTTTTCTTGCTTAACAGAATTCACTGGCTGATGGGGTGGGCTCTCTGTGCTAACAGTTATTAGCAAGTCCTCCCTTTCCCAGCTAGGCAAGTAATTTGCACTACCCCAGACCAGAGCCAGTCCACCAGTTTTCATATTCGTACCTGCTATCATTTCCAAGGCTGGGCTCTGTCTTAAAGAGATACCCCACAAATCCAAAGAGTTTGCTGGTGAGAGTTTGCTTGCTCTCCCCCGCATCCTCAAGCATTTAGCCATAAAACTGCTCTGCCCTGACACATCAGTAACCAAATCTGTCCTCAAACCCTGAAGCACAAACTGCTCATTTAAAGAATCAGAAAGGAGACATTCCTGTTCCAACACCATTGTCTCCCCAACAAGTTGGCCCAACACAGCCACTTGGTTATAGGGCTGCCTCAATTCCTTAACAACTTTTACTTCCTCTGAGACCTTCTCAAAGCTACCCACACTGGATCTTTTAAAAGGACAGTCAGTGGATCCATTCACAACAGACAATTTTTGGCTGCTAGGAACTGAAACTTCCTTGATTAAATCACTCTCACACCCTTCAGTTGCAGGGAACTGCTTGCACCAATTACCATGAGGATTCCTTTCCCCTGGAGCTTTTCTAAGCAGCAATTCACCGCTCACAGAAATTCTGCCCTTACCCTCTTCACCTAGGGCTTGCTCTAAAGGAACACTTTCCTGAGCCACAACAGACTCTGTCTGGGTCTTACTTGCATTCAGGATCACCTTTGGCCCATCAGGCAGATCTCTACACAATCCCCTTTCAGGCAAACCCATAGACTTCCTAGATAAAAGGTTAGAAATATTTCCCTTCTCTTTGCCACACACCAGCTTAGGAATTTTTTCCTTTTTGCTACAAGTTGCTAAACTGTCCGTAGGTACCACAACCAAATTACCTTTCCGCTCTCCTTGTGCCCTGGCTAGGGTATCACCCTGATCAGACAGAGTTGTTACACCCTTCTCCAACCACACATGAGCACCAGGCAAAATACAAGCACCAGAATTGTCTGGTCTCTGGGATTTTGCTAAGACACTAACTGGATGCAACCTAGTTACGGTGCCATTCTCCCCAGCAGATGCAAACTTAGGACCATTCCCTTCCTGGGCTTTAGTTGAATCCAGAACCAACTCTGAGACAACTAAATTACTCTCAACCATCACAGGCCGAAAGGCACCTTCTGTCTGCTCCACAGACAAAAAAGAGTTGGAGACGCATTTTCCTTTACTAGACATACAGTTTGGGATTTCATTTCCCTTGTCCCAGCACACCGGGCTGTTCACAGACAACTGCTTGGAGACTGGGGTAGCTTCCTCCATAGGCAAGTCAATACCCCTGACAGACACAGGCACATTTCCTTCACTGTCACTATTCTTCGCACAGGAAACAGATAAGGTATAGGGACACTGATCTTCCACTCTCCTTGCCTTCCCAAACTGCTGACTAGATAAAGCCATCAGCTCACAAGACTGCCTAGGCTCATCCAAAATCTCCTTGTCCTCCTCTCCCTTCGCTTGATCTAATTCCAGATTTACTTCTGAGACATTAGATAGACATTCAGAAACTTCATTCACAGCTAAACAGCTACTTTCCAAAGACAAACTTTTGGAGAAGCCCTCCATAGGCACAACCTTAGGATCAATCCTCTCTTGTGCCTGGTTTGTATTAACTTGACTGACCATAGCTTTAATATCATTTCCAATCATAATATCCTGAGGGATTATGTCTTTTACTCCCACAACCATGGTGCCCTCCAATCCCTTCCATTTCAGGTGGATTTTAGCCAAAGGCACCCTGACAAAATACTTAGATAAGGCTACAACAGTTACATCTTCACCTGGCAAATAATCTTCCTTCCTGACAAGACTTGCTTTAACCAGAGTAATATCTGCTGCGGTGTCCCTCCATGCCATACACCTCACTCCATTCACTTCTGCACTGCTAATAAACTCTGCGTTATTTCCCCCATATTTAGCTTTAATGTGAGTTTTAAGGTCAAATTCTTCAGAGACCACAGAAACAGCATTTGCACACAGGGCACCAATGCTGGGCTCTGTGTGGCTTGCCTGTGAGTTTACAACAACAGGGTTAGCATTGGCCGTGGCATTTGGGGTTGCTGGTTTTGGGCTGCCCTTCAGTGTCGGGCAGTCTGGTCTCATGTGGCCCAGGATACCACAGTGATAGCATGTAACCTGTTCCGTCCTGGGATGTGAGTTCCTACCCTCCGGGCCCCCTTGAACTCCTTTAGAAAAGTCAGGTTTATTTTTAAATCCTTCCCTCCTCTTAAACTGGGGAGAATGGTGATTACTTTTCCCCGGGGTTTTACACCCTTCTCGAGCCCTGTTTTGGGTATGGGCATCCGCAATCTCTGCTGCCCGTAGGACTGACTCAGGGTCCCTGTCACACACAGCTGCTCTTACATTGTCAGGCACAATGTCTAAGAACTGTTCCAAAGTTATTAAATCCAGCAGTTTTTCAAAACTCCCATGCGCCTTGGCTCCCACAACCCACCTTTTAACAAAACCCATCAGCTTATGAGCACATTCTCCAAAAGTACAATCCTTAGACATTTTAAACTCTCTAAACTTAACTCTGTAAGATTCAGGAGTAATCTTGAACCGCCTTAACACAGAATCCTTAAACCGCCCATAATCTAAGGCTTCTTGTTCCCCCAAGTCATTGAATACCTCCCTGGCTTTTCCAGTCAGTCTGGTCAGCAGGACAGGCATTCGCTGACCCTCAGGGATCTCGTACAGATTGCAGAGGCGTTCAAAGGTAGACAAAAACTCCTCTATATCCTCAGTATCATTGTAAATGGGACACATCCTTTCCCAGTTTTTCTCATGGCGGGGGGGAAGTGGAGTACCAGGTGGGGATGACTTTCTCCGCTCTTCCATTACTTGGAGCTGAAGTCTGGCCGTCTCCTGTTCCATCTTGTGAGTCTCCTGCTCCATCCTGTGAGTCTCCTGCTCAGCAGCGAGCAGCTCTAGACGCCCCTTACGAGCTCTCTCTTCTAACTCTGCTATTTTTTGCTTCTCCAGCAATCGAAGATCTGCTAGCTTCTGTTCATGCTCAAATTGCAGTTTACTTGTCACCCTTTGCATCCTAATTTTTTCTGCATCTTCTGCAGCCTCAGGTAAGGGCTGTGCTCTTGCCCCCTGATCACTGGCTATTAACAGATTTCTCAGTTCTTCCTTTGTAGTTTTCTTTCTAAAGCTTATCCTCTTTTCTGAACACAAATTTTCCAGGGCTTTTTTGCCAAGTCCCTCATATGCTCTTTGCTCAGCCATTGCAGCAGCTCTTTAACCAACAAAACTCTCAATCCCAAAATTCAAATTTGGATAGCGTGGGGTTCTGACCCAAAGCTTAATTGACCTGGTTCTGTGGATCCAAGCACGACTACGCCACTGTGACAATGCGGTTCTGGCGGAACCCAACTGAGAGTGCCAACTCAGGACAAATTGCTTAAACAGGGCAGTTGCAGCCCACTGGCTAACCGCAAGTCTCTCAAGCAATCTCCTTAGACACTCCAGTTTCCCAGTATAACCACCAGTGCCACTCATACGGGGACAAATGGTTATGAAAACCAGTACCCAAGTAACAGAAAAAGGTTCTCCTGATCCCAAAGGACCAAGCCCCAGACCCAGGTCAATATACAATTCAGATCTTACCCATAAATCACGCTGTTGCCAATCCTTTAGAATCTAAAATCTAAAGGTTTATTTATAAAAGGAAAAAGATAGAGATGAGAGTTAGAATTGGTTAAATGGAATCAATTACATACAGTAATGGCACAGTTCTTGGTTCAGGCTTGCAGCAGCGATGGAATAAACTGCAGGGTCAAATCAAATCTCTGGAATACATCCCCCGCTGGGATGGGTCCTCAGTCCTTTGTTCAGAGCTTCAGTTTGTAGCAAAGTTCCTCCAGAGGTAAGAAGCAGGATTGAAGACCAGATGGAGATGAGGCATCAGCCTTATATAGTCTTTCCCAGGTGTAAGAACACCTCTTTGTTCTTACTGTGGAAAATTACAGCAAGATGGAGTCTGGAGTCACATGGGCCAGCCCCTGCATACTTTGCTGAGTTACAAGGCGTATCTGCCTTCTCTCAATGGGTCCATTGTATAGCTGATGGTCCTTAATGGGCCATCAAGCAGGCTAGGCAGAGCTCATCTCAGCTTGTCTGGGATGTCACCCAGAAGCATAGCATAAGTTTGCCATACAGACAGTATAGAGCCAATATTCATAACTTCAACTACAACACTGATACACACATATAGACAGCATAATCATAACCAGTAAACCATAACCTTGTCCTAGACACCCCATTTGACCCCCTTTATACCAGATTTGGGTGCCACTACAGGACCTTGGTTGCAACAATGATCTATACGGTCCCAGTTTATGTCAGTAACGTCACACCTTCCCTGGCCGGCGCTTCACTCCTTAGCTCTGCTATCCCAGAGAGGAGCTTTAATCCCAAATCAGCCCCGACTCCAATGGACTCAGCATAGAGCGGGGGAGTTGGCCTGCCCCCAGGCGTTCTCCCTCTCGAGACGGGAAAGGGTCTGGTCGCAATGGAAATAAATCCGTTCAGCACCACCTGTCCAGCAGGTGTCTCTGCAGGTGGAACACTTGGCCTTTCCCCCTTGCGAGGTAGGGCAGTACAGTTCTCCGCCTTTGGGGGATGGGGAAACCAAGGCACAGGAAAGGGGAAGTGACATGCCCAAGGTTGCACAGGCAGTCTGCGGCAGAGGCAGGAAGAGAAGCCAGGAGTCCCGGCTCCCAATCCCCTGCTCTAACCACTGGACAACACAACACACTCTCCCCCCCAACCCCTCCAATCACCATGAGCTAAGAATATCACTCAGCAGTGGTGACTCCCAGGCCCCTCTCTCTAACCATTAGGTGACATTCCCTCCCAGCAGCGGAAATGGAATCCAGCAGTCTTGACCCCCTGGCCTCGGCCGCCTGCTGGACAACACGTCCTGTCCTCTACTGGAAGAGCTGCGAATAGAACCCAGAAGTCCTGACCCCCAATTCCATTATCAACCAGTAGAACGTAATCCCTCCTGACTCCCCCATTCCCCCCGTGGAATCCACTTCCTCCCCAGAGCCAAGGACAGAACCCAGCCGTCCTAACTCCCAGCCTCCCCTGTTCCAACCACTAGACTCCCCTCCCCTCCAGGAGCATGGCAAACACTTCAGGCTTCTTCGGCACCTCTTGACAACTGCAGGCCCGGCAAAGACGATGGGCCAAACCTCGTCTCGCCCACGCTCAGGCTCATGAGATACGCCTTTATCTAACACTGCCACACTCTTACCTTGCAGAGAGTCAAATAAAGACAGATGGGTTTGGCCTGGAGCGCTGCCAGAAAATCATCCAGCACTTTGATGTATCCTTTGGAGAAGAAAACTAGGGTGGGAGATGTTAAGAAAAAAACATCACATGGCGTCATACTGCCCAGGACAGGGTAACCCCACGACGGGGCCTTGGCATGAGAGAACTCACCTGTAACTGGGATAGCAATGCTCAGCCTCCATCTTCCCTTGCTGGCAACGGGGCAGATTGTCCCAGATCTGCCTATTGGGCGGCTCTTCCCCTGTCCTCTGGCGCCAGCCACTGTTGGAGATGGGAAACCGGAGTAGCTGGATCGCTGGTTTCCGGCAATTTGTTCTATGGGTGGGGTTGGCCTGAGCTGAGCTCTGAGACGCCTGGGAACAGGACCTCGCTGGGGGAGGAGGGAGCTGTTTGCATGACTAAGGAAGGGGCAGTGCCTCTGGGATCCAGCTCTCCTACGATGAAGGATTTAGGACTTTGGATCGCCGACCCTCCCCCTGGGAAACCCCATCAATGAGCTCAAAGGGCTAATCCCACCCACTTGGGTCAGTGGGGTTTGAACCCTGGACCTAGAAGCACATGCCTACCAGTGGGTGAGCTAAAGAAGTTTGTCCCAGCTCCTCAGAGGTATTAAGGCACCTAATTCCCATTGAGATGCAGGGCTTCCATCCCACAGGCGTGAACTGTAGGACCCTGAAAACCACGTATGTAGACTAGGGTGGGTTACCCACAGTCAAAGCATACACCGCTGTCCAAAGAGCCACGTCCGCCTCGTTGCGGAGAATCCCCGAATGGGGCTCCCCGTTCTGGGAGCAGCCTGCAGACACCAAGCTGAACGGGGAATGGTGGTGGGAGAACAGGGGAAGTTGAGACAGGATCCCCCTTTGCTACGAAAGCCAGCTGGGTAGGAAGCAGGAATTGGAGAGAGCTGCGCGTCTCCTCCCTGCGCAGGGCTGGTGTTTTCTCTTCACTGAGCGGCATCAGCACAGCAAGACTGGCAAACTGACGTTGCCAGAGTTCAAGCACCTGTGGAGCAAGATTAAAGAATGGGAGGTAGGCACGGTGGCAGAAAGTCACGGGTTCGAGTCCCCCCCCCCAGTGATGCAGCGGCTGAGTTATTAGCCATGCTGCCCTTCCGGAGAAGCAAACAATCCCCATTTCTGTAGGCTGCCCAGGAAACGGGCTCCAGTGGATAGGGGAAGATTGGTGCTCTTCCAAGCTCTGCCCCTGTGAGTCACCAAACTAAGGCACCGCTCCCCGTTTTTAAATCAGGAATGAAAGAGTGATCTCACCCCTAAATCATCACTGGGCCTCTGCGCTCACCCTTTCCTGACATGGACAGAGACAGCTCACGCCTCTCCGAGCTATTGCCTCTGGCACCGGGCTTGATCTTCGGAGCTGCCAAGGAGTCACAGCTTTCAGCCAAGTCAGGGAGACTGCAGCGTCCCAGCACTGGCCGGGGTCAGAGACCCACAAAACGTACTGACCGGGGGGCGGCATGTGCACTGATCTCATTGTAAAACCCTGAATTCGATTCCTCTTGGCGCTGGCCTCTGGCTCAGGGATGGCGGTGTGAGTTTTGAAGCCCCTATACTCTCTTGGATCCTGACTCTCTGCTCCCGTTTGACAGGCTGTCTTTATCCAGTATGATGTGGACCGCTCAGGGACGATGAACATCCACGAAATGCAGCTGGCGTTGGATGCAGCGGGTAAGGAGGGTGGTGGTGTCAGGAGTTAAAGGAGAGCGACAAAGAAACGGTTGTGGCTATGTGACCTTTGGTGGGACGCAGGAACAGCATTGGCCATGCCTGCCAAAAGGGTGAAGCCTCAAAGGTGTGGAGGGGTCAAAGGGGAAACAGCAGCTGGCCAGCGGCGGGGGACACTGCTGCAGAGGGATCAAGGGGGGGCCCCCTCTGTGGAACTCTGCTCAGATGTGCGTGAGGATAGAGACAAGGCATACAGTCAGAGAGCCACCCTATGGGTGGGTTGTGTTTGTACTGCACATCCGAGTGCAGAAATGGGGTTTAACCCTCTGGTAAAAAGACCTGGAGGTGTCCCCCACCTCCGCCGCCCAGCACCTTGGAAATGCTGCCACCGATTTCACAAGCTCAGGAAATCCCGGCGACTGGGGACAGGGAGGAAAATGTGGGGTGCTTGCCTGACCCGCTGTGCAATAGAGTCAGCAATCCTCAAATCAGAGAAACGTCGGGCTGGACAGGACCTCAAGCAGTCAACAACACCAGCCCCCTCCACTGAGGCTAGGCCATGTAACCCTAGACCAGTCCTGACAGCGGTCTGTCCAATCCAGTGACGGGGATCCCACAACCTCCCTTGGAAGCCTGTCCCTTAGGCTGTTTACTCCCCTTAGGGTTAGAAAGTTTCTACTTCTATCCAACCTAAATCTCCCCTGCTGCAGATAAGCCCATTACTTCTTGTCCTACCTTCATTGGACACGGAGAACTGATCCCCATCCTCTTTATAACAGCCCTTCCTGGCTAGTCTCAGGTTCCCCCTCCGTCGTCTTTTCTCAAGACTAAACATGCCCGGTGTTTTTAAACTAGGACCATGAGTCCAGACTCTGAGCATGGCCATGGACCTGTTGGGTGACTGGGCAAGTCACCTTCCTATGCCTCTGTTCCCGTCCCCCTTTTCATAGAAGATCAGGGTTGGAAGGGACCTCAGGAGGTCATCTAGTCCAACCCCCTGCTCAAAGCAGGACCAATCCCCAGACAGATTTTTGACCCAGATCCCTAAATGGCCCCCTCAAGGATTGAGCTCACAACCTTGGGTTTGGCAGACCAATGCTCAAACCACAGAGCTATCCCTCCCCACCCTATCCTTTCCTCTCTTTAAGCTCCTGCCAGGGCTGTTTGTACAGCGCCTGGCACAGCGGGGCCCTCATCTGAATTGGTGTTACTGCAATACAAGCAGGAAAAAGCTCTGACACCAAGAGTGCTAAACATTAGCCCCAGGAATTGACCCAGGGCCAGGTCATGGGCACTATGCTTTCCCCTTCCATTCAAGAGCTCAAAGCCGTTGAGAGTCATTAAATAGGGATTCTCTTAATCTCACTGCCTCTTTGCCTCTCTGTGCAAAGGTGGCAGCAAAGGTGGCAGTGCTCTCGAGTCCCTACACCTGTGCTTTAACCCCTAGACTATACAGCCTTTCCAGGACAGGAGACATCCATTAAGTGCCCCCAGCTTTCAGTAGGTGTCTGTTGATATTGAGGTGTATTAAACTGGAGAAGACAAAATCAGCCTGGGTACGAGCTGCAACAACTGCACAACAAGCCCCAGTGAAAGTCCGAACACTGTGTGAATCTCAGGCCTTCGTTATCCTTTTCGCCCTTTGCACGCAGGTTTCCACTTGAACCACCAGCTGAGGGAGACCATCACAAGCAAATACCGCGACCACTACCTGATGATCGACTTCGACAGCTTCCTGTCCTGCATGGTGCAGCTGGAAGCCATCTTCAGTAAGCGCTGTCTCCCGCTAGGCTAACAGGATTAGCAGCTCCACCGTCAGTGGCTGTGCAGATCCACGCCTCTCCACCACAGAGCCATGTGCACAAATCACATGCTAAGAACACCCCAGCGTCAGCAACCATTCGTAACCCCTCTTCTCCCCACCTTTCCCCTTCAGCCAGTCTATCTCCTCAGAACGAGCCGGGAGAAATAAAGCCCTTGTAACATGACCCGGTGACAACCCGGGTGCGAGCTGGGGGAAGGGAGGAATAGGAGAAGAGATGGAGAATTGTAAAGGGGGCGGAAGGTGAGGAGGAGAGGTGTGAATCCCGTGCAGGAGATTCAGAGATGTTAAGGCCAGAACGGATCATTCTGACCATCCCAGTCTGTCCGTCCTGTTCAGCACAGGCCGGAGATCTCAGCCCGATAGCGAGCCCAGTTTCTTACTGAACCGGGGTGTGTCTTGTAGCAAGAGACGGGAAGCCAGCACGAGAACGGGCAGTAGAGGGGAGACACTTACAGCACTAGCTGAGCTTTCGCTCCATGTATTAATCAGTGGGTAACTCCAGCCGCTCCATTAAGAGGAGGATTTAAAAGCAATCTGCGTGGCGGGCCACATGGCTTTGGAAACCGACCTAAACTGGAACAATGGCTCAGAACGCTCCACTTGCTTGAATGTTGTGGGCACACGATGTCAACTCTCAGGCACGTTGGGATTGCTGAATTTCAACACCGTGGAGTCAGTGATGCAAATTGGGACGTAAGGGCTGAACTTCAGGCTCCTGTGTGCGACAGCGACTGACGTTCCCTGGGTCGGCGTCTCCATTCCGTGCTCACCATGCAGCCGTTCACACCTGTGCAAAGCGACCACGCCAAACCCTACCAATTCTGAATGGCAGCACTTGACACCAACCTTGCACTGGTGCAAATGAGTGTGCACGTTCCAGGGCAGAAGAGTATCCTATTGTGTGCGCACAGGCACGGGAGGGGAGAGGGGAAAGGAGCGTTACGTGGGCAACAGCTGCGTGCTAAGTCTCACTTTCTTTCTGTTGTGGCAGGGCAGTGCCAAGAGTACGACAAAGCTGGTGCCGGGATGATCACCATGATGCAGAAGGAGGTGAGAAGCATGGGTTACTGCCCCTCGCTCATAGCGGCCGCTGATCACTGCCCCAACGCTGGGCGCTAGCTGAGCCGAGACCCCTAGTGTTTTTGCTGCAGCAATTAGTAAACCTTTTTGCTTACTCCTCCTCATGCCCCACTGCTGGGTCTGGGCATGCACCAAACCATCCTCGTAATCACCCCCTTGTCTTGGCCTTCAAGAGAAGGCATTGGGCGCACCTGTTTCGCAGTGGAAGGAAGAAGGGCTGGTTTGAGCCAAGTAAAGTGCAGCTGGACAAACTTCTCCCACTCCGCTCTGCAAAGTGCCAAGCTACGCCTGGGTCTCCAACCGCTTCGTCGCTGCACCTCCATCCTGACCAGGCGGCCCCCCACCTACTAGAAGAGTGACCCCACCGCGATCTCAGCCCGAGTCCACCCGCAATCCCAAACCACAACCCCTCTCCCCTTCTCATCCCATTCCGGGCTCCTTCCCCACAGCTGTGCTTATCCCCATCAGCCGCCCAACCCTGCTATACACGCCTGCCTCCACCCACCACCTCTGCCGACGTCCCTCAATCTTGCCTGTCTCCTGGCTCTTCCACCCCAGAGTTGCTTCCTGACCCACCCCAGAGTATAAAAAATGCTAGTGAAATATTGCCCCACCCCTTGCTTTTTTCTTTCCTACGACCCACGCAACCATCTTTCCTAAAGCAGCTTCCAACGGGGGTTCTGGTTTGCAGCACTTATCTTGACACACAGCATCGAAGATACACAAAGACTTGGGTTGCCTGCTAAACGGTTCGGTTTTGTTTCTGCCTTTCAGTGGTTGGAGCTTGCTACCCTCACCTAACCTGGAAGAGTGGACAGTATCGTCTCCTGGGAGGATCAGCAACAAACACCTAATAAGATGCAATTAAAAAAAAAAAATCAGTTAAGGAGGATGCATTAGGAGAAATTGAATAGATAATTTTGCACTAATCATTTTGCACTAATTCACAGCATTCAAGGCCAGAAAGGACCATTAGATTATCTAGTTTGATTTTCCGTATCACACAGGCCAGAGTAGTTCAGCGTTATCCCTGTATTGAGCCAAGTAATTTGTCTGGCTAAAGTCTCTCTTCCAGAAAGTCAGCCGTGATCTGAAATCTTTAAGAAATGGAGAATCTGCCACTTTCCTTGGGAGTTCATTCCTGTGGTTAATCTCCCTCCCTTCTAACTCGGATTTGTCTGGCTTTAACTTCCCCTCATTTGTTCTTGTTTCGTCCGTCTCTGCTAGATTAAAGAGCCCTTTAGCAGCTGATATTTTCTCCCCAGGAAGGCACTTACACACTGTAATCAACTCACCTCTTGATCTTCTCAATACACTAAACCAGGGGTCGGCAGCCTTTCAAAAGTGGTGTGCCGAGTCTTCATTCATTCACGCTAATTTAAAGTTTCACATGCCAGTAATACATTTTAACGTTTTTAGAAGGTCTCTTTCTATAAGTCTTTAATATAGAACTAAACTATTGTTGTATGTAAAGTCAATAAGGTTTTTAAAATGTTTAAGAAGTTTCATTTAAAATTAAATTAAAATGCAGAGCCCCCCGGACCGGTGGCCAGGACCCGGGCAGTGCGAGTGCCACTGAAAATCAGCTCGCGTGCCACCTTCGGCACATGTGCCATAGGTTGCCTACCCCTGCACTAAACAGATTGAGCTCCTTAAGTCTCTCATTGTAAAGTGTTTTTTCCAGCCCTGGAATCATTTTTGTGGCTCTTTGCACTTTTCTCCAAATATTCTTCATCTGGTTCATCTCTTGGGATGAGGCAGGTTCGATCCTAGCTCTGCATACTGCTCTGCTGGGACATGACCCTGCCTTTTCCGCATCCCCTTTTCAACATCCAGCTTCCAAGAGTGCAGGGGGGACCTGAGAAGGGGGTGGGATGGGGAACGTGTTGCTCATGTGGCTATGAGGGGTTACTGACAAACTATTTCCAATATAACGAATGCTTTTAGATATCAAAACTGTGAATTTTCTGCCTCTTGGAATCTCGGCAGCTGAAATGAGCACCTAATTAAAAATGTATAAAATGTATATATTTAAGGTGGATTTATTTACAGTGGGTGAAAGCAACTACACAAATATATATCCTGGTTGCACCTAAGCGTATGTCAACATCGCATTTTAAAACCTATGGCAGTGACTTTCAGATCCTAGGTCCACAGACTCAGGTTTGTAGGTTTCACGCAGCAGCACTAAAAACAGCTGTGTAGACATTCAGGCTTGGGCTGGAGCCCAGGCTCTGATGTCTGGGGCAGGTGGGGGAGATCAGGGCCCGAGCCCCACACCGAGCCCAAACGTCTACACAGCTGTGTTTAGTGCCATAGTGCAAGCCCGAGTCTGTAGACCTGGGCTCCGAGACTTGCTGCTGCTGGTTTTAAAATGCAGCGGAGACTTACTCTAAGAGCCCAAGTCATGGACCTTGCCCCATAAGTGCTGCACACCTTTCAGGGTTTGGCTAACCACTGAAAATGGTTTACTGACCAGCCATGAGACGGTAATGACTTTCAAACCCTGCTGGAAACGCAGGAAGGTGCAGCAGAGGCCAGCAAATCAAGAGGTGCAGAGAGGCCCTTTCTGTTGGTACGTCTAGAATCCTCCAGTATGTCCAGCCATGCCAAGATGTAACGAAGCAATAAGCTACCACCAGCGTACAATGGGATATCTCCATACCCTGGGATGGGGCAGGGCGGGCAGATGGGAAAAGCAAAGCCAACAGGACCTCAAAAGACATTTAAGCTGGGGGCTTCTAGAGGAGTCCAAATCCCATGAAAATTCATGTGGAGTTGGGATCCTAACCTGAGGCTCTTTTGAACCCCAGCCTTCAAGCCCAAGCCTGCAGACCTTAAAACGGTTATTAAGGTATCAATTATTTTCTGTTCACAACTTTCCAAGACCAAGACCCTGTCTAACAAGTACTAGGGTTGGAAATCATCTGACTTGATTCTCCATTGCCCTGGCATCTGGTGCAGTCATTTCACACTCACTTTGCACTGGTGTAAGATGACCGCACAAGGTGGAGACGTAAGGCCCATCGAGTGACAAGTCTCATTCTTGCTTCCGCGGGCGCCAGACTTGTAACACACCGTGAGCACTACAAGATTGTGAGGAACCCAAATATCGTTATGTCCAGGAACTAATTTATAATCCAGTTTCCCAACCTGGTTACAAAGATGGACCCTCATCATACCACAAGACTTCTGCAGGCACACTCATACACCCACGTGAAGCCACACTGTTGCAGTGAAAACAGCAGAGCCAGAGGGAAACCAAGAATATGCTTGCAAGGATCAGACTGGAGTCATGGTTCCAAACTGTGGGGCAGAATATCCCTTAACCGTATTTCCTCAGACAGAAACTTTGGGTCATGTTTGTAACCAGTTGGGTTGTGATCAGGTTCCTAGACATACTTATAAGATATATACAGGGTCTAACTTGCTTTTCCCTTTTGCAAACCACCGTAAACATCAGATTGTCTTGCTAAGCAAAAGCATTACAAATAAGGGCTACCATAATACAAATAATAAATGAGCCATCTAAAGTCAAGAGCTCATTTGCATATTTCCAAACTGCATTCTAAAGGTCTTTGGAAAGAAACACAAAACAATTCATATACAGTATTTAAAAAGAAGAGCAATTTAATTTACACAGAAGTACTAAATGTACATAATTCTTTAAAAAAATTGTTATACACAATAAATACAGTACAAAATTATTTTATAGTACTATATTTTGTTTCGAACTGTGATAGCGTTCACTGGTACCAGCGGGGCAAGAAAGAAAAGGGGGTTGTTTTACGTGGTTAAGGGGTGGGGAATTTTCCTTCTCCTTTTTTGCAAGTGTTGCTGTTACTTTATTTCGGTAGGTCAGGGAAGGGGAGGAAATGAACAGACAGGGATGATAGATTTACTTTTTGCCATGATTATTTTTTTGCATTTCCTCTTCCGGTTAATTCTACATCAGAGACAAGCGGACATGGATAGGGGGCAGCTGAGAGTAAAAACTCGTTAGCTGTCCCCCTGCAAAACTCTGTAAATTAAAATGTGCAGAAAAGGGGTGAAAAGAACCCCATCCCCGCTGCGAAAAGAAAAAGGTATGGTCACTTCAAGTTCATTTCAAAATACTGGGAAGTTGTAAAATTTTTTTCGAGTATACTTCCCCGTAACAGTGAGAAAGCCAATGCGGATCAGCCTTTGTTCAAAAGGGGAGTCTCTGGTTTTAAAGTTATCCATCTTGCAGAAAAAGGAAGAAAATAACGCTCTAATGATCCCAAGTCACTCTTTCTTTTAGATTAAAAAAAAAAAAGAGACTAAACAAAAACCAAAAATTTAATACACATTTTTATATATATATATGTATATATAAAAAAGAAAATGCCAAATATTTTAGCCTGGGAATTGTCATTTCTTATTGCTACCTAACCAATCCTCTCATCGCAGATAATGAAGGGTTAAGAGGGGCCACTGAGCGCTTTGACCTCTAGTGTTTGCAAACCAATCCAAAAGGGGGTTCTCTCCTTGGACTTTTTATCTTCCTGCTCTGTGCCACAGAGCAGTGTTCAAATGCAAAAATAAAATCTCAGTAATAATAATAAAAAAAGCAAAAACGATCTCCTTCGGTTGCTTGTCTTCTAACAAGCCCAGGCTACTGTGATAAAACAGGAGACCTCCCTTCTTAAGTAGAACCAGTGCTTCAGAATGTATCAAAGGCAGTTCACAAGCAACAAACCTTAAAAAGTTTGATTGAGAAGGCTTCCCAAACGGAGGAATTAAAATACACCTGGTACAAAGGCAAAATTTATCAGGCAGTTTTGTGAACTGCTACACAGCATGAAGTGAATGGAAAAGCAACACCGCTAAGTTTTTTTTAAATAAAATAGTATTAGAAAAACTTGTGGGCACAGAGGTACAGACCTGATACATAACTATCCAAAAAACCTACATCAGTGGTGGATGGTCTAATGTTAAAACACTCTGGTCAAAGAAAAAAAGTAGACCGTAATTTTTTTATTTTTCATTTTTGGTTAAAGTATGCCCCCTAAAAAACTGTCTTCATTAAACTGCAAATTTTCCTTAAGACACAAACTTTTCTCTACTTCACAAGACACATAAAGGGTTAAAGAAGAAATTGATGTTGAAGAATAGTTTGGGTGAGCAGTCACTGTCCAAGACTTTCTACTTTCTCCAGCAGTCGTTTTATTATTGTTTGCGGGTGTAAAGAATGGTGATGTCTTTTCCTATATTGCCGTTTTCCAACAAGGAAAACACCTCAGGGGACATGGGGACATTCAATTATGTGCATAAAGGAGTTGGAGTGAATAGGATGGTAACAAACACTAATGTTGGACTTCAATGTTTCTGTCACAGGTAAAAAGCAGTTAGCTAATAAAAGGTGTGCAAGTGACACTAAGGCCAGGTGGTAAAAGAAAGCCTGCATGTGTTCCATTCCCAGCTATTCATCTCCCAATGGACTAGAACATGGTGTGTCAATTCTGTACTTGCATAGCTGGAAGGACCTGATTGCATAAGCTTTTCTAGTCTCTTTGTCAAGTGCATTCACAGCTATGAGCGTTAAATGCACACACTGAAATATGCTGGTTTATAAAATGTCTTGAGTATTTTTGACTTACACTGTGTGCGTGAGCATGTACTGAGTTGGGAGGAAGGTGGCAGAGGCAAGAATGATTGTGCAAAATTAACACTAGCTATAAGAATCGAAAACAAGGAACAAAACAGGAGATTCTGATACGTTCAAAACTCCTCAAGAGTGACCTGCACACATTTCTTAAGGAGGTTTGTGTTCACATAAGGGATCCAATTACTTACTGCTTAAAGCCACCAGTCCTCCTGCCACAATAATTCCTCTTCCCCACTGCTTTTAAAGCAAACTCATTCTTGGAAAATACCGGTACTTGCTTCCATCCACTGAATTGCAATAGCTGCCTCTGGAGTTCTAAATTAATTACTTTCCCCTTTTTATATTTCTTGGTGTGGAGGAATGAGGGGCATATGAATACTTTTAAGGCCTCTTTTTAGTCAGAAATGAGGAGGAGAGGAAGAGAGGAAAGTAATAGGGTCCAGACCTTCAAGTCCTCACCATCCAGAACGTGGGACCTGCTGGGGGTTGAGTATTTTTGAAAATTAAGTGATTTTATTTATATGCCTAAATTTGAGCTGTTGAGTACTGAGCCATCTTGAAAATCTGATCCCAGAGGGAGAAAAAGAAAAGTTGCTGACTCCCTATATTTCTAGTTGAGTCTCTCGAGCTATAATGCAAGAGTAGGCTGTTGAATTTTAAATGGAGTTTGCAGATTTTAGGACAATGTTAACCACCAAAAATTGGTCCAGGAAGGAAGATACCTTGATGATTTACAAACATTCACATATCCTCAAAGACTGAGTTTGAAGTCTGTTTGTAATGAGCATATGAGGATATGTAGGAATTTGAATGCAGTTATGGCTAATTCCCAGGCCCTGGAAATGAGATTTATGATTCCTTCTTGGAAAGAAAGGGAAGCAGCAAAAGAAAAAATAATAAAAGATGTTTAGTTAGTGGCTGAAAGCAGTTCATCTGGCTTCCTATCAAGAGCTCAAGCAACTAAGCCTAGCACAACTTGCTGGGCCTAACTTGTTCTGTTGGTAAAACACTGGGACATTAGCCAAGGGGGCAGCCTGGGTTTAATCTGCAGCCTGACCACGTGTTTCGTTTTTCACATGCAGAAAGCAGGAAAAACAACATGGATTTGGAAGTATATGAAGCAGCTACTTATTAGGTAACTCCCAGAATGAGGCCAAACAGTTTGGTCTCTTAAAGCATACATTCAGGAGACGAACTGGAGCCTCTAAAATATGTAAGAGGGTATTGCGAGTGTGAAAAAGGATTTAGACCTACTTTTTAAAAATAAGGATAATAAAAAGAGAGACAACAGAAGAAAGGTTAGGGGAATTTCTGGCAGCTGTAAGAGTCACACTGCAACCAATTTTAATAGCGGCCAAAAAGGGGTTTAACAAGGTGTTTGGCCAATGCTGACGGTGTCAAACAGTAAATCTGCTTCAGCCCCGTCAGGAACCTACAACAGACACTTTTAAAACATTATCTTTTTTCCTTAACCATTCAGGTTTAACAAAACATGGGCCCATGCGCCCTGGCTGCCCTGCCATGTTAAAAACCTGATTAACCTTGTAATGCCAGAATAGACAGGGCTACACATCCAGAACTTGCAGCCTGAAGGAACCCACTGATGCAGCACATCAATGAGATTCACAACAGGTGACTCGTGCTAGCGCACACAGCGCAGGGGTCTCCTGGGATAGAGTGAGAGTATCCCGAGGCTGACTCACCACTCTGCACTTGGTACTGTCCCTGCATAAATCGAACGGCTCAGGTACCAGGTGATTAACCAATCAACAAGGGGATTCAGCGGTCTGTCGACGATGGTTCAGAGAGAGACAGGACGGAAGGCTGGGAGGAAGGGAAAAGGAGCGCAGGATTTCAGAGTGGTGAGATCTCTCTCTCCCTCCTGTCCTGTGCCTTGGTAGTAGATAAAGACTTGGAGAAAAGCATATGTGGTGGGGACCAAACACTTGTATAGTCCACTGTAAATAAAGCACAGGGTGGCCAGCCTACCCAGGAGTGTGTCAGGATTGTTTGCAGCAAGGAATCCAAGCAACCGCAAACTGGGATACTCCCTCACTTGGCTCCTCAGGTTACATATTATACCATGATCCAGGACAGGCACTGACTGGGTGCTGAGTTGCTCTCACTCATGTGGCACAAGCTCCGTACATTGATGGCTGGTGGAGGAATGTTACATAGGTGCGAGCCTAAAGATTTGGGGGAATCTGGGCCCACTATAATCTTAATCTCCCTCCCCCCATTTGTGGAAGCAGCCTTTATGCTCATAAAATATCTCCCCAACACCACTACTAGAGACACATGCGCACTGGCAGACTCACAGTTCTAATTCCGCCAGAGTCAGCAAACTTTCTAGGAGGCCAGTCCTTCTTCCAGTGAAGTCAATGGGACCACAATTTGGAAGGAATTCATTGGGCTATACTGAATCCCAGCCGACAATATATGAGAGACTAAAACGTGGAGGGACTAGTGGTGGTGGTTGTGTCTTTTAAGATTCAGATGTTGTTGTGGGGATTGCTGTGAAAAGAAAACACTAAACTTCCATGGAATAAAGGAGGTGGTGGCCCCTTACGGTTAATCAGCATACAATGCTAACAGGCTTCCTTCCACAGGAGTCTGATAGCAGCTGCAATTCAGGACATTCGTTAGGCTAGGCGTGTGGGCTGGGGATGGTAAAACTGTAAATCAATTTAAGGGGGGAGGGGGGGAAGGCAGAAAAACTTCCAAATTCAAACGCCTCTAACTGATAACACGGACCATTTTCTCCCTTTTCTGTTCACCAACTCTCTACTTCGTCATCCAAAAGGATGCTAATGCCAACAGGCAGGTACTTGGCTCCAGGCTCACAAAGATATGTTTGCCCTCCTTTCCCACCCTCCCTCAGGGACACTTTTGCAAATTCCATAGGTCTGGTAACAGGAGAGAGACTGATATCAGAATAGTGTACATCTGTGTTAAGGTCACAATCTTTGAAGTTTGATTTTTCACTCTGTGAGCTCTCTCTCTCTCTTATATATGCACACAACACAGGAAATTCTACATTATCTCATGAACTGCTCTGGGTTTTGCAGGTTATCTGTCAAGCCATATGGTGGGAGGTGTGTGTATATATAAGAGCAAGGGACACAGAGAAGTGCCACTTCTGTGCTACCTCCATAGTTACAATTTTTTAGTAAGCCTGCCAGACAACGTAGTAGCTGCCACCTGTTTTTCTCTGAATGCCCTGCTCTAAAGATGTTCTCTAAAGGGAATTTCAGTACTGAAGGCAAAAAGGAGGATCTGTTTTAAAAAAATACAATCGGTGAGATAAATATTAGGAGGATTGAAACCCATTAATTTATAGAACTCAGTGCATAGAAGAAACTGAAGAAAGAAATACTGTGAAGGATCAAAAATACTAAAAGCTGCTAGAAAACAGGCTCACACTTTCATTTGGGATGGGGAATCCCTCAGTGGCTGTAATACAACACTCTGCAGTTTTAAGTGTTATCAACCCAGTTGTGAGCAATGTATTTTAGGGGAGCCTGATATTCTCACCTAGTTGATTTTTATTGTGCATTTATTTTAACTTCCTGTTAATTTATTGTTACCCTCCTGATATTTCACCACTTCTTAACCCCCACTTTGGGCAACTAAGAGCACTGGAGGTGGAGTGCAAATTACTTTAACCAGGCTTCTACCTTTGATCATTATCTCTCTGTCTTGCCTATTGATAGAAAAGGAGATGTTCTTTTGCAGAGTGACATCCCTTTACACACGTCCACTCCAGGCCAGCAAGAGGAGATGCATTCCCTCACAAATCCAATTCTCCCATCCTGGTTTGAACTGGGGGATCCCATCTAAAGCAGCAGGGGCCTGCCAACACAAGAGACTCCAAGCAGGTGGTGTGCTGATACTGCAATCCGTTTGTATGGTACATACCACTCCTATCGTGTGGTAATGAATGACATCAATAAGCTGTTGAAGGAATCAGGACTAATGGCACATCACAAATACTTGATGGCACTGATGCAAAGCCCTAACTCCTACTACCACCAATAAAAAATGGAGGTAAAATCAGTGAAAAAGCTCTAATGGGATGAATGCCACACATACAGGTTACAGCGTCTACATACATACATACAATTAAGTTATGGTTACATACATACCCATGTGGGGGAACAGTGAAAAGAAACCATGTATTTCCGCTGTCACCACACATTTGGGTAAAGAAATACTAAGGCATGAGTGGGAATAAATAGATCCTCCTCAGGGTTTCTGGCATTAGTCAATGTACATTTTTGGAAGGGTTTATGTCTGTTATTTGTAGTGAAATAAATGTGATCTAGCCCAGCTCACATTTCCTGGCATTTTCTGTATCACAGTGTTCTCAACCATTATCCATGTGTCGGCCTAGTGTGAGACTGACCATGAGTATGGCAATAAGCTCGCATCAGAGAACAGGAAGACTGAACTGGAATGACAGAGCCTCATGCATTGAAATCAATGTTATAAGATGCCTGATGTTAATTTCAGTAGGCAGCATTTAACTGATAAATCTAGGATTAGAGAGGTATACGTGTGAATTCTAAAGAGACGGTGGTTGGAATCCTTAGCACAAGGCAGGTGTTAGAACTCAAATCTTGACAAAGCCACTGGAAGTTTGTCAGCAAAAGGCCAGGTATCTGATCTATCACAGCATCCACCTGCTCATATACATTTAATAGGGCTTCTAAACCTCCCTGTATGCCTCTAAGTTCCAGTGCCTGCAGGATGTGGGGAGACAGCCAGAATGGGAAGAACTAAAGGAAAAGGAAAATCAGGAACTGATGGGGGACAAGTGGGCCTGGTGGCATAGTAAAAGTGTCCAGCACTGCTATGAAGAGGATGATTTGGGTTTGTCACTCAGTCGAATACTCTCACATCCCAGACTGCCTGGGCTAGCAGTGCTGCTGAAGTGGAGAGGAAGGAGTACCTTGTGTCATTCAACAGTCTCCTCTTCTAACTGATTAGGGAGAGGCATTGATAGGTCTCTAAGGGAGCCCCATCCAGTCCTCCTTAGTCAGGAGGCTGATGGTCATGACACAGTGTCTCAAGAGTACATGCTATAAAAATGCCCCCCCCCACCTTTTATGGCTTTAATAAGGAAACAGGGGACCCCTATGGGAAAGCAATAAGATGAAGGTAACTGAGATAATGGAAGAAGAGTATAAGAAAACATTTAAACAACAACGAATGATGCAAAGCAGAAATGTAAAACATGTAAACATTCATTTGGCATTTTTGCTTTCTGCCTTTGCCTAGCTCCAAGCAGAACATTGCAACACGATGCCTTGGCCCCAGCCTGTTCTCTTATCAGCACACCCCCTGCCTTGGAATGCTGCAGGGAAATGCCAGACCAGCTTCGCTCCTAACACAGCTTGAATACACTTTGCCCGGTTGCTACCAAAATATCAGGTTGCCATGGAGTACAACAAAAAGCTATGTAACCACCCCCCTCAGAGTAAATGATTGCATGATATTCCTCTCTTCCCCCATCTCCCCTGTGCTGCTCCTGCTAGTCCTACCCACAGCTACTCCCAAGGGAGCTGCTTCTCTTCAAGTTGTAGGAGTAAAACGTATAGATTTAGTTGTAAACTTTCTTTCTTTTTAATGATTAGTGTTTGCATTTCCTTTCTTGACTATTTTTTTGCCCTTTGTTGACCAATGAGAGGTTCCACAAGCCCATGCTTGATTCTTGAAATAACTTAAAAATGAACAATAAATTTTGCCCCTGTGGCAATTCCTGCAGAGTCCCCTTTTGCCTCACACTGGCTTGACTTTCAATCTGTTCAAAGTTTAAGATGGGGCGGGGGGAGAGGAAACGGATCAATCAGATATTCAAATTAGCAATTTGTTACAGAATCTAAATTACACAGCCAGCACTACCTATGGGCCCCATCAATCCCCTCCCACCCGCCTGGTTGCTTCTCACTTGCCATTATAGGGTGTGTTTGATGAGACGAGTGTATTGTAAATCCAGTCTCAGCTTGTACTTTACAACATCCAAAACCCATCATATAAACACTTGGATGAAGCATCATTAGGACACCCTCTTCCCCCACTCCTGCTGGTGCCAGGCCCGAGCCATCGGGTCTCTGGGTAGGCGGCACCATTGACACCCATGGTGCTCGACCGTTTCAACCAGCAAGAGCGTCTTCTTCGGTCCTTGCTTTCTGTTCAGTTTCTGCTCAGTTTGGTTTTCTGTTATCTGTTCAACGTCCTTGCTCCAAGGCCGCCATTGTGATTAGGGGCAAGGTAAGTGTCTGTACGATGGACAGGTGAAGAGAAAGGGGAGGAAGAGGAGTTGTAAGAGGAGGAGGGTGTCCGGATATTCTGACCCCCAGTCTGAGGTTGCTGCAGGTTGAGAATGCTGTCAATGGCACTCTGTAGGTGCTCATTAAGGGAGTCATCCTGGGGGCTGTCGCTGGAGAAGCTGGCATTATCCACATCAAAGGACTCCGACTTCCTGCGCTTAGCTGGAGGCAAGGGAACCTCCCAGGTGAGCTCCGAGCCAGAGCTGTGGTCAGGGGGCTCCGTTTTTATCATTCCGTGATAAAACTCATCCTCTACTTCTGCAAGTTCCTTCATAAGGCCACTGGTAGAGTCATCGGTCTTCGGAGGGGCAGGGCTGTCTTGCATCACCAGAGAACGGGCATCGCTTCTGTTGAAAAACAGGAGCTTGGAGCTCTCCTCCGGCTTGCTCTTCTCTGCCACCACCACAGTTGGGGTTTCATGGGTTTTGAGAGAGGTGATCACGCCTTTGGAGCCGTCCTCCTGCTTGATCACAAGGGTGCTGGGGATGGTATCGACCTTTGGGATGCCTCCCTTCGGACAGGCATCAGTGGCTTTATCTGCTATAAAAGCATCCACGTTCTCTCTGTAAGTCTTACGAAGTGGAAGCCTGCAGTAGGTCACAATGGGTTTTTTCTCCACAGGCGCTGAGGTTACATGGTCAATAGTCCCGTTCATTTGCCCAGCAGTGGTGGTGGCGGTGGGGGCAGCTGAAGAGTGCTGGTCAGCTGTTTTGATGACTGTGCACACCGGAGGCGGCTGGTGAACTGGGTCCAAGGCAGTGTTGTGCACCACCTTGCTGAGACCAGCCTCCTGCTTGATCTTCAGCTTAAGCCCAATCCGGCTCCGTGCCTCATAAGTTTTGATTGGGGGCTTGCTCCTTGAGGGTAGGGCATCCTCATCTCCATCCAAAGAAGGCGAAGCTTTTGCCCATGTGACAGAAGGGGAGCCTCCGCTGTGCTTGATAACCAATTTGGTGGGGTGGATCTGGGTGGCTGTCTGCACTGGAGGCACCTTTAGGTTCTCAGAAGCTGGGGTGATGCTGGATACAGAGGCTAGAGCCAGAGAGGAAGTGAGGCTCTGTGAGCGAGAAGATGATGAAACATACTCATCTGCAACAAAAACACAATGTCACAGTCCAGCCAAAGCAGCACACTGAGAAAACACCCATCAGAAAAATGGTAACAATAAGTGTGTCAACCCTAAAACTAATAATAATTCTTGACTTTCTCTAGCATCTAACAATTACCCTAATTAATTAATTCATCCTAAAAAATCCTAGTCCATGAGGGAAGTTTTATCCCTATTTTATAGCAAACCACCACCAGAGCTGGGATTAGAAACTCTGAAGTCCTGACTCATACTCCCTTTCTTCAATCACCAGACAGTCTCTCCTTCAGGAGAAAGGAGCATTTTGGCATCTCAGCAATTCCTTACTTTTGTCAACAAAATTAAATAAAATAATTTTTACAAATCAACACTTACCCTGTTCCAGCTGGGATTTATTTTCTGTTCTGTAATTCCCCCCCACTCTTGCTAGCTGCTTCTTCTGTTTCTCAGCCCCTCTTCTTTTTCTCTTAGCTAATTTTCTCTCCTTCTGCCTCCTATATGGTTTAGTCCCTTACTGGCTCAGCCTTCCCCATGTGCTTTCACTGAACACACAAGGAGAGGAACACAATCATTCAAAAAGCCACCTGTGTTCCTTTGATCATGAGTGCCCAGCAGGAACCATTTCAGAGCCCTGGTAATTTGGCTGTTCATGTTACAGACACCACTGCCTAGTTGCTCTTTCTTCTCTAGGCTGCACAGATTTTCTCCTTGTTCCAAGGCTCTTTCCAGCTTTTCAAGTTGAGCCAAGCAAATATATATTACTGTGAAAAGATGCCATAAATTTACACAAACCCATTAGTATAAAGGCACCCAAAATTAGGGCAACCGAGAACTGTAAGCAATTTATCAGGAGCCTACAGACTGCACCTAATTTGTATAAAATGGAGAAGACTGCAGCCACTGACTTCTTTGATACAGACGGCCAGATGGAGGAGCCTACGGAACCCAACACACACTGCTCCATCTTGTTCTGAGCAGCCTTCTACTCAGATCATACGGAAGCATTGTAAAATGGGACGTGCAGTCTCTGCAGACTGACCCTTCTGTATTCAGATGAAGTTGGCGGAGCGCTGGCATGGGCCAGCTCACTGGTTTACAAGTTTTCCACTCCTCCCTTAGTAACTTTAAAAGGTAGGAAAATACTGTGTCTAGGGAGAGGTGGGAGGAGCAGCATATGAGTAAGTGAGGAGCACAGATAGAAATAATGTCTCCCTAACCTGGTTTCTCCTTTGCCAGCTGTTTATCAAGAGCCAACATGGTCTTTTCTTCCTGAATAAACATTCGATCGATCATCACCATCTCTGCAGAAGGGCTGACTCTCTGCAGACCAAAAATGAAAAACAGGTGAGGGGTGGAGGAAAAGAAAGGCACAGTAACCACAGTACAGAAATTAGGGGCCCAATCATAACCTACAAGCCTCTCCAGCTTCTGCTTTAGGGAAACAAGCACTAACACAATGGTGAATTACCTTGACATGTCACTGAATAGTGCTTGTTCTCATGGAGCTGGCACAAGTCTCATCCATGCACTGGAAAGCACTTTTCCTCACTTAGACATTTGGGAAGGGCTTTTGGGTAGTGGTTTATAGTACGGAATCTCTGCCTTTCTTACAGCACAGATAAGGAGTCACAATTTTAATATAAACTTATAATCTAAGTTAATGTGTCATATTTCTGGGGTGACCAAGCTTTCCTGTCCCCATTTAAAAAAAAAAGTTCCAGGCTTGCTGCAAAATTACCCCTCACTAATCATAGAATCATAGGACTGGAAGGGACCTATGTAAATTCATGTTTTATTTTAGTTTTAAATTGAAATGTCCTGTTTCAATTTAAAAGTAAAATGAAAACATTAATTGACGTAGTTGTGATGAGTTCCTCCCAAAGGTAACAGCCTTTTCCCCAGTCTCCCTACTTACAGCTTGATCCTGTTCTAACTGAAATCAAGTGAAAAACTCCCACTGACTTCAACAGTGCAGGATTGAGCCCTTATTCCTCAACATGGTCATATTTAGTAAGTGAAACTGCAATTTAAACTCTCATTACAAATGCATAGGATAGATTAGAGCAGACCAATAATCATGCTGACCATCATACCATTGAGCACAGTAGCACATAAAGGCCAATCTTACCCGAGACTCCTCTAAGAGCAGCAGACGATATTTGTTCAACATAGCTTGTGTGCGTTTCAGCAGTTGGGTGGACACTGTTTCAAACTCTTCATCTACTAAAAGAAGAGGTAAAGAAAGAAGGCTATTTGGTTTTTTGTATAAAGGCATTGCTGGGGCTACCTCGTTAGGTCTGAAAGGAAAGTCTCCATTCCCTGAAAGACATTTGATATGACAAGGTAAATACAGAAACAGGACTAACATTCTATATCAACATTAGTGTTACTAGAGGACTCAGCAGCCGCAATTGTGATTGCTCCTTCAAATGCTTTCCACATCAGCTTAGGTTTCTTCCTAAAGTATGTGGCTGGTTTTAATTGTGAACATGATCATGTGATTGGTCTCATAGCTTAGAGGGGCAAGGGACCATTGAGACAAGAGATATTTTTCTCTATGTAACATCAAGCGGTTTTAAACTCTCTCTACACATTCAGGATTTGAGACTGCAGATCATTGCCAGGCCAGGAGCTGGCTTTCTGTCTGGATTGCAGTACAGCGCCAAGCAGTGAATCAACTCGACATTTGGAGTAGAAGAGTGCTTCCGCAGACAGTTTTGAGGAACACAAGAATTGCCAGACTGGATCAGACCAAGGGCCCATCTAGGTCAATATACTGTCTCTGTCAGTGGACAATACTAGATGCTTCAGTGGAAGGGACACAAAACACCCTAAAAGGACAACTACGGACTAATTTACCCAAAGGGAAATTTCTTCCTAATCTCCTCCCTCCCCCAGAAGAAGAGGTTATGTCCATATAATATATTTTGTATCCTGTCTAATGTAACCGTGGATGTTCTCATTATTCATATACATGGATAAATCCCTTGAGTCCTGCTAAGCTTCTGGCCTCCATCATATCTTGTGGTTATGATTTCCATAGGTTAATTATGTATGGCACATCAATGTATGTTATCAGTTTTCAATGTGTTGCCTTTCAATTTAATAAAATGCTCCCCTTATTCTTCTGTTATAGGAGGATAAATAAGAGCGCCTGATTCACATTCTCTATCCTGTTCATTATTTTACATATGGATATCATTTAGAGTAAATGAAAATCATAGCCTGCAGACAATTAATATAACAATGCTTTTTCCCTGAATTTTAACACTAGGGAAAGTGATCCTTTCTGCATCAAATGC